>NC_068424.1:68326098-68331098 GCF_023373465.1 Oncorhynchus keta
CACTTCACACAGGAGCAACAGATCAATAGACACCCCACCCAGACCGGCGAGACACCCTCCCAGACCTGCAGGACCCCCCCCTGGACCTACACATAGAGGACCCACGCCAAGAGGAATTACATCCAGACCACCGCACACCCAGACACATCCACACCCCCACCCCAACCAATCAACACCCCCCCACGTCAACCATGCCCACACCCCATTTAGGCCCCCTCAGATCAGACCTATGCCACTCCTGCCCACCCCATGCACCCCACCCCCGCAAAGAGGGCCTCAACATGGAAGCCACACATACGCCCAGGTAGTGAGCGGGCAAACAGTCCCAACCACCACTCTCACACTCGCCCAAGTCAATGGCATGTACCAGATGCTCAGCAGGCTCTGCTCACACTTACTGGCCTGAGGCCAAACCACGACCAACAACATTGGACACTCTATGGAACAAAAAGCATTCACTATATCATCCTGGAATATCCAAGGCCTGAGGTCATCTGCCTTTGGCCTGAAGAGCAGAAACCCAGATTTCACCAAAGAAATCGGTAACACAGACATTGTCATCCTGCAAGAAACCTGGTATAGAGGAGACAGACCCACTGGTTGCCCTCTAGGTTACAGAGAGCTGGTAGTCCCATCCACCAAACTACCAGGTGTGAAACAGGGAAGGGACTCAGGGGGTATGCTAATTTGGTATAGAGCAGACCTAACTCGCTCCATTAAATTAATCAATCCATGAACATTCTACATTTGGCTAGAAATTCAAAAGGAAATTATCCTAACAGAGAAAAATGTCCTCCTGTGTGCTACCTATATCCCCCCACTAGAATCCCCATATTTTAATGAAGACAGCTTCTCCATCCTGGAGAGCGAAATCAATCATTTCCAGGCCCAGGGACATGTACTAGTCTGTGGCGACCTAAATGCCAGAACCGGACAAGAACCTGACACCCTCAGCACACAGGGGACAAACATCTGCCTGGAGGTGACAGCATCCCCTCCCACATATGCCCCCTAGGCACAACTATGACAACATAACCAACAAAAACGGGTCACAACTCCTGCAGCTCTGTCGCACGCTGTGTATGTACATAGTCAACGGTAGGCTTCGAGGGGACTCCTATGGTAGGTACACCTATAGCTCATCTCTTGGCAGTAGTACTGTAGACTACTTTATCACTGACCTCAACCCAGAATCTCTCAGAGCGTTCACAGTCAGCCCACTGACACCCCTATCAGACCACAGCAAAATCACAGTCTACTTAAACAGAGCAATACTCAATCATGAGGCATCAAAGCCAAAGGAACTGAGTAACATTAAGAAATGCTATAGATGGAAGGAATGCAGTTTGGAAACCTACCAAAAAACAATTAGGCAACAACAAATTCAGTCCCATTTAGACAATTTCCTGGGTAAAACGTTCCACTGTAATAGTGAAGGTGTAAACCTGGCAGTAGAAAATCTTAACAGTATATTTGACCTCTCAGCTTCCCTATCAAATCTAAAAATCTCAAATATAAAACCGAAGAAAATTAACAATAATGACAAATGGTTTGATGAAGAATGCAAAAATCTAAGAAAGAAATTGAGAAACCTGTCCAACCAAAAACATAGAGACCCGGAAAACCTGAGTCTACGCCTTCACTATGGTGAATCACTAAAACAATACAGAAATACACTACGGAAAAAGAAGGAACAGCATGTCAGAAATCAGCTCAATGCAATTGAAGAATCCATAGACTCTAACCACTTCTGGGAAAATTGGAAAACACTAAACAAACAAAAACACAAAGAATGATCTATCCAAAATGGAGATGTATGGGTAAACCACTTCTCCAATCTTTTTGGTTCTATAACAAAGAACAAAGAGCAAAAACATATACATGATCAAATACAGATCTTAGAATCAACTATTAAAGACTACCAGAACCCACTGGATTCTCCAATTACATTGAATGAGTTACAGGACAAAATAAAAACCCTTCAACCCAAAAAGGCCTGTGGTGTCGATGGTATCCTCAATGAAATGATCAAATATACAGACAACAAATTCCAATTGGCTATACTAAAACTCTTTAACATCATACTTAGCTCTGGCGTCTTCCCCAATATTTGGAACGAATGACTGATCACCCCAATCCACAAAAGTGGAGACAAATTTTACCCCAATAACTACCGTGGAATATGTGTCAACAGTAACCTTGGGAAAATCCTCTGCATTATTATTAACAGCAGACTTGTACATTTCCTCAATGAAAACAATGTACTGAGCAAATGTCAAATTGGCTTTTTACCAAATTACCGAACAACAGACCATGTATTCACCCTGCACACCCTAATTGACAACCAAACAAACCAAAACAAAGGCAAAGTCTTCTCATGCTTTGTTGATTTCAAAAAAGCCTTCGACTCAATCTGGCATGAGGGTCTGCTATACAAACTGATGGAAAGTGGTGTTGGGGGTAAAACATACGACATTATAAAATCCATGTACACAAACAACAAGTGTGCGGTTAAAATTGGCAAAAAACACACATTTCTTCACACAGGGTCGTGGGGTTAGACAGGGATGCAGCTTAAGCCCCACCCTCTTCAACATATATGTCAACGAATTGGCGCGGGCACTAGAAAAGTCTGCAGCACCCGGCCTCCCCCTGCTAGAATCCGAAGTCAAATGTCTGCTGTTTGCTGATGATCTGGTGCTTCTGTCACCAACCAAGGAGGGCCTACAGCAGCACCTAGATCTTATGCACAGATTCTGTCAGACCTGGGCCCTGACAGTAAATCTCAGTAAGACCAAAATAATGGTGTTCCAAAAAAGGTCCAGTCACCAGGACCACACATACAAATTCCATCTAGACACTGTTGCCCTAGAGCACACAAAAAACTATACATACCTTGGCCTAAACATCAGCGCCACAGGTAACTTCCACAAAGCTGTGAACGATCTGAGAGACAAGGCAAGAAGGGCATTCTATGCCATCAAAAGAAACATAAATTTCAAAATACCAATTAGGATTTGGCTAAAAATACTTGAATCAGTCATAGAGCCCATTGCCCTTTATGGTTGTGAGGTCTGGGGTCCGCTCACCAACCAAGACTTCACAAAATGGGACAAACACCAAATTGAGACTCTGCATGCAGAATTCTGCAAAAATATCCTCAGTGTACAACGTAAAACACCAAATAATGCATGCAGAACAGAATTAGGCCGATACCCACTAATTATCAAAATCCAGAAAAGAGCCGTTAAATTCTACAACCACCTAAAAGGAAGCGATTCACAAACCTTCCATAACCAAGCCATCGCCTACAGAGAGATGAACCTGGAGAAGAGTCCCCTAAGCAAGCTGGTCCTGGGGCTCTGTTCACAAACACAAACACACCCTACAGAGCCCCAGGACAACAGCACAATTAGACCCAACCAAATCATGAGAAAACAAAAAGATAATTACTTAACACATTGGAAAGAATTAACAAAAAACAGAGCAAACTAGAATGCTATTTGGCCCTACACAGAGAGTACACAGCGGCAGAATACCTGACCACTGTGACTGACCCAAAATTAAGGAAAGCTTTGACTATGTACAGACTCAGTGAGCATAGCCTTGCTATTGAGAAAGGCCGCCGTAGGCAGACATGGCTCTCAAGAGAAGACAGGCTATGTGCTCACTGCCCACAAAATGAGGTGGAAACTGAGCTGCACTTCCTAACCTCCTGCCCAATGTATGACCATATTAGAGAGGCATATTTCCCCAGATTACACAGATCCACAAAGAATTCGAAAACAAATCCAATTTTGAAAAACTCCCATATCTTTTGGGTGAAATTCCACAGTGTGCCATCACAGCAGCAATATTTGTGACCTGTTGCCACGAGAAAAGGGCAACCAGTGAAGAACAAACACCATTGTAAATACAACCCATATTTATGCTTATTCATTTTATCTTGTGTCCTTTAACTATTTGTACATTGTATATATATATATAATATGACATTTGTAATGTCTTTACTGTTTTGAAACTTCTGTATGTGTAATGTTTACTGTTAATTTTTGTTGTTTTTCACTTTATATATTCACTTTGTATGTTGTCTACCTCACTTGCTTTGGCAATGTTAACACATGTTTCCCATGCCAATAAAGCCCTTGAATTGAATTGAAAAATTGAGAGAGAGAGAGACAGAGGCAGAGACAGAGACAAAGACAGAGACAGAAAGACAGAGAGAGACAGAGACAGAGACTGAGACAGAGACTGAGACAGTGAGACAGTGAGACAGACAGAGACAGAGAATAAATGTAAGCAATGGACTTGACCAAAGGTGCGGAAGACAAAAAAGCAGTTCACAAGAGAAAACCTGAAAGATATGAATGTATGAAATGATAGGGAGGAAATACAGAGAAAACTGGAGGCAGCTCACTCCATTTAAAATAAATGTGAGGGAGGGGGAAGTACTCTACTCACCTTAGAGATTGAAAGGGTAAAATGAAGAGGAAGAGATTGTGGGTTGTTCATTGTACACAATACAGCCCCACAGCACATCATGTCAATAAAAGCTTTGAAATTGAATCGCAATGAGAGAGAGGGACAAACAGAAAGAGAGAGAGAGAGCAGTGATAGTCAACTCATAGTGCTTTCACCTGAAACAGTGCAGATGACAGATTGGAAGAAGTTAAATTAGGAGCTGAGGGGAGCGCTTGCCGTGCTTTCTATGGAGACTGGAGCTGTAGTGATTTTCCTTTAAGGGCCCAGTGCAGTGAAAAACGTGATTTTTATTTGTATATCTCCACAATATGAGGGTGAAATTGTGAAATAATACTGTGGAAATGTGAGAATGATGATAATGCATTTTGAAAAGTCTGCTTGAAATTTCTGCCTGTTTTGGTGAGATGGAGTTTTGGCCTTCCATGGTGACATCCCCAGGCTGTAAATGAGTTAATTGACCAATAAGAAAGAGAGTTCCAAACCTCTCTGCCAGTAACAGCTAACTTTCAGTGTTACCC
>NC_068424.1:68636098-68806098 GCF_023373465.1 Oncorhynchus keta
CTTCTTTGTTGTTGTAATATCCCAAACTGACATGGCAGTTTCACCAAATGCCTTGTTTGTTGTTGTAATATCCCAAACTGACATGGCAGTTTCACCAAATGCCTTGTTTGTTGTTGTAATATCCCAAACTGACATGGCAGTTTCACCAAATGCCTTGTTTGTTGTTGTAATATCCCAAACTGACATGGCAGTTTCACCAAATGCCTTGTTTGTTGTTGTAATATCCCAAACTGACATGGCAGTTTCACCAAATGCCTTCTTTGTTGTTGTAATATCCCAAACTGACATGGCAGTTTCACCAAATGCCTTGTTTGTTGTTGTAATATCCCAAACTGACATGGCAGTTTCACCAAATGCCTTGTTTGTTGTTGTAATATCCCAAACTGACATGGGAGTTTCACCAAATGCCTTCTTTGTTGTTGTAATATCCCAAACTGACATGGCAGTTTCACCAAATGCCTTGTTTGTTGTTGTAATATCCCAAACTGACATGGCAGTTTCACCAAATGCCTTCTTTGTTGTTGTAATATCCCAAACTGACATGGCAGTTTCACCAAATGCCTTCTTTGTTGTTGTAATATCCCAAACTGACATGGCAGTTTCACCAAATGCCTTCTTTGTTGTTGTAATATCCCAAACTGACATGGCAGTTTCACCAAATGCCTTCTTTGTTGTTGTAATATCCCAAACTGACATGGGAGTTTCACCAAATGCCTTGTTTGTTGTTGTAATATCCCAAACTGACATGGGAGTTTCACCAAATGCCTTCTTTGTTGTTGTAATATCCCAAACTGACGTGGCAGTTTCACCAAATGCCAATTCTACCACTTCTCTGTCTGACTAGCTGGGATATCAGAGGGATATCTTCACACACTGGTTGACTGTGTACAGTACAGTAGTACTACCACTGGTTGACTGTGTACAGTACAGTAGGACTACCACTGGTTGACTGTGTACAGTAGGACTACCACTGGTTGACTGTGTGTACAGTACAGTAGGACTACCACTGGTTGACTGTGTGTACAGTACAGTAGAACTACCACTGGTTGCCTGTGTGTACAGTACAGTAGGACTACCACTGGTTGACTGTGTGTACAGTACAGTAGTACTGCCACTGGTTGACTGGGTGTACAGTACAGTAGGACTACCACTGGTTGACTGTGTGTACAGTACAGTAGGACTACCACTGGTTGACTGTGAACAGTACAGTAGGACTACCACTGGTTGACTGTGTGTACAGTACAGTAGGACTACCACTGGTTGACTGTGTACAGTACAGTATGACTACCACTGGTTGACTGTGTACAGTACAGTAGGACTACCACTGGTTGACTGTGTGTACAGTACAGTAGGACTACCACTGGTTGACTGTGTACAGTACAGTATGACTACCACTGGTTGACTGTGTACAGTACAGTAGTACTACCACTGGTTGACTGTGTGTACAGTACAGTAGGACTACCACTGGTTGACTGTGTGTACATTACAGTAGTACTACCACTGGTTGACTGTGTACAGTACAGTAGTACTACCACTGGTTGACTGTGTGTACAGTACAGTAGGACTACCACTGGTTGACTGTGTACAGTACAGTAGGACTACCACTGGTTGACTGTGTGTACAGTACAGTAGGACTACCACTGGTTGACTGTGTACAGTACAGTAGGACTACCACTGGTTGACTGTGTACAGTACAGTAGTACTACCACTGGTTGACTGTGTGTACAGTACAGTAGGACTACCACTGGTTGACTGTGTGTACAGTACAGTAGGACTACCACTGGTTGACTGTGTACAGTACAGTAGTGCTACCACTGGTTGACTGTGTACAGTACAGTAGTACTACCACTGGTTGACTGTGTGTACAGTACAGTAGGACTACCACTGGTTGACTGTGTACAGTACAGTAGGACTACCACTGGTTGACTGTGTGTACAGTACAGTAGGACTACCACTGGTTGACTGTGTACAGTACAGTAGGACTACCACTGGTTGACTGTGTACAGTACAGTAGTACTACCACTGGTTGACTGTGTGTACAGTACAGTAGGACTACCACTGGTTGACTGTGTGTACAGTACAGTAGGACTACCACTGGTTGACTGTGTACAGTACAGTAGTACTACCACTGGTTGACTGTGTACAGTACAGTAGGACTACCACTGGTTGACTGTGTGTACAGTACAGTAGGACTACCACTGGTTGACTGTGTACAGTACAGTATGACTACCACTGGTTGACTGTGTACAGTACAGTAGGACTACCACTGGTTGACTGTGTGTACAGTACAGTAGGACTACCACTGGTTGACTGTGTACAGTACAGTATGACTACCACTGGTTGACTGTGTACAGTACAGTAGTACTACCACTGGTTGACTGTGTGTACAGTACAATAGGACTACCACTGGTTGACTGTGTGTACATTACAGTAGTACTACCACTGGTTGACTGTGTACAGTACAGTAGTACTACCACTGGTTGACTGTGTGTACAGTACAGTAGGACTACCACTGGTTGACTGTGTACAGTACAGTAGGACTACCACTGGTTGACTGTGTGTACAGTACAGTAGGACTACCACTGGTTGACTGTGTACAGTACAGTAGGACTACCACTGGTTGACTGTGTACAGTACAGTAGTACTACCACTGGTTGACTGTGTGTACAGTACAAATCAAATCAAATCAAATCAAATTTATTTATATAGCCCTTCGTACATCAGCTGATATCTCAAAGTGCTGTACAGAAACCCAGCCTAAAACCCCAAACAGCAAACAATGCAGGTGTAAAAGCACGGTGGCTAGGAAAACTCCCTAGAAAGGCCAAAACCTAGGAAGAAACCTAGAGAGGAACCGGACTATGTGGGGTGGCCAGTCCTCTTCTGGCTGTGCCGGGTAGAGATTATAACAGAACATGACCAAGATGTTCAAATGTTCATAAATGACCAGCATGGTCGAATAATAATAAGGCAGAACAGTTGAAACTGGAGCAGCAGCAGTCAGGTGGAATGGGGACAGCAAGGAGCCATCATGTCAGGTAGTCCTGGGGCACTGTCCTAGGGCTCAGTACAGTAGGACTACCACTGGTTGACTGTGTGTACAGTACAGTAGGACTACCACTGGTTGACTGTGTACAGTACAGTAGTACTACCACTGGTTGACTGTGTACAGTACAGTAGTACTACCACTGGTTGACTGTGTGTACAGTACAGTAGGACAACCACTGGTTGACTGTGTGTACAGTACAGTAGTACTACCAGAAGATAGGAGTTTTTCCTCAGTTTTGCCAGGTCACATAGTCTTGTACTTCATTAATCTCCTATTATTTTTGTACAATCAAAACAGCACACACTCCTTTGCCAGCTTGAGGGGCAATTACATTTTAATTCAATTAATTAAGGAGATCCACCTAGAAAATAGTGAGAGAGAGAAATGATCAGTTACCTAATAAAATGTCAGATCATCCTCGGAATGGACTCCATAACACTTCACTGGGTTAGGGTCATCTACATCTGAATGGACTGACCCCTCTACATTAGGGTCATCTACATCTGAATTGACTGACCCCTCTACATTAGGGTCATCTGAATGGACTGACCCATCTACATTAGGGTCATCTACATCTGAATGGACTGACCCCTCTACATTAGGGTCATCTACATCTGAATGGACTGACCCCTCTACATTAGGGTCATCTACATCTGAATGGACTGACCCCTCTACATTAGGGTCATCTACATCTGAATGGGCTGACCCCTCTACATTAGGGTCATCTACATCTGAATGGGCTGACCCCTCTACATTAGGGTCATCTACATCTGAATGGACTGACCCATCTACATTAGGGTCATCTACATCTGAATGGGCTGACCCCTCTACATTAGGGTCATCTACATCTGAATGGGCTGACCCCTCTACATTAGGGTCATCTACATCTGAATGGGCTGACCCCTCTACATTAGGGTCATCTGAATGGGCTGACCCCTCTACATTAGGGTCATCTACATCTGAATGGACTGACCCCTCTACATTAGGGTCATCTACATCTGAATGGACTGACCCCTCTACATTAGGGTCATCTACATCTGAATGGACTGACCCCTCTACATTAGGGTCATCTACATCTGAATGGACTGACCCCTCTACATTAGGGTCATCTACATCTGAATGGACTGACCCCTCTACATTAGGGTCATCTACATCTGAATGGGCTGACCCCTCTACATTAGGGTCATCTACATCTGAATGGGCTGACCCCTCTACATTAGGGTCATCTGAATGGACTGACCCATCTACATTAGGGTCATCTACATCTGAATGGGCTGACCCCTCTACATTAGGGTCATCTACATCTGAATGGGCTGACCCCTCTACATTAGGGTCATCTACATCTGAATGGGCTGACCCCGCTACATTAGGGTCATCTGAATGGACTGACCCCTCTACATTAGGGTCATCTACATCTGAATGGACTGACCCATCTACATTAGGGTCATCTACATCTGAATGGACTGACCCCTCTACATTAGGGTCATCTACATCTGAATGGACTGACCCATCTACATTAGGGTCATCTACATCTGAATGGGCTGACCCCTCTACATTAGGGTCATCTGAATGGACTGACCCCTCTACATTAGGGTCATCTGAATGGGCTGACCCTCTACATTAGGGTCATCTGAATGGACTGACCCTCTACATTAGGGTCATCTGAATGGACTGACCCCTCTACATTAGGGTCATCTACATCTGAATGGACTGACCCATCTACATTAGGGTCATCTACATCTGAATGGACTGACCCCTCTACATTAGGGTCAGTCCATTCAGAGACGATATGACATTTTAACATGCCAGAGGCAAGACACTATGCTTTTGTTAAACATTTTACTGTAGCAAAAGTACCTGTAACCACTATTCATCTATTTGCCATCCAAAATGACTTGCACTGACGTGATCATCCTAATGCTATAATGTTTTAATATACTAGCAAGTATTTATGTACTGTCCCATGGTGAAACTCACTAAACAGCTTACACAATTCATCTTGGTAGTTAAAATACATTAGTGGTGACAAAGCTCCCCTTCTAATTCCCCACAACTGATAATCAGGAGTTTATAAGATGGCGTCGACAAACATGGTCGTCCTGTTTCTAGGGCCTGGCCAACTTCACAGCATTTTAGTTTTTGTGTTATTGCGTAGTTATTTTTTGCTCAGAACGTTTCATGCATTATTACCTACTGTAGTGAATACTCAGGGAGAAAAAGGTGTAGATTCACGGGCAGAGCGCGGCAGGTGTTTATTTCACCTTCACAGAAAGCAGGACTCGTGGTCACAGGCAGGCAATGGTCATACACAGGTAGGCAAACAGGCAGGTGAATCAAAACTAGGACTGAAGGCTATAACTGGTTCACACAACCGAGCTAGGAAAAGGCTTAGTAGAGTCAAAACTAACAACACCTCACAAAGGCACAAACAGAATGAACTGAACTAAATAAGGAGCTGATGAGACCAGCTGAGTAACTCACACGTGAAATCAATTAACACAAATGAAAGACAGGGCTATGTTCAAGAACACAATGAAACAGAACACAAGGTTGACTAAGAAAATAAATACAGAACCTTATACCTACAGCTGAAAAAAACTTTTGGATATTAGATTGACGGTCACCTTCTTGAGTTGGATCCTTTGTTTGGACTCCCTGGGGCAATTCCATTCATCCAAGACGCCATCGACAGAGAAGAAGAATAAGGGGTGGGCTTCTGGTCCGACTCAGGAGGCGTGCATACCATCCACAGCTTCCGAGTACATTACTTGCTAATGATCAGTCTCCTGGACAATAAAGCAGACGAGCTCAGTGTGGGGATGTTCTTCCAGAAAGACATCAGGGACTGTAACATACTCTGTTTCACGGAACTATGTCTCTCTCCAGATATACTGTCCCCGGACAGGAAGAAAGAACTCCGGGAAAAAGAAAGGTGGAGATGTATGTTTTATGAGAACTCATGGTGTGATTGTGATAATGTACAGGAACTCAAGTCCCTAGACTACCTCATCATCAAATGCCAACCGCATTACCTCCCGAGATAATTCTCTTCAGTCGACACCGCAATGTCTCTCAAGGAACTACACTTGACTATTTGAAAACTGGAAACCGTATATCCTGATGACACATTTATTGTAGCTGGGGACTTTATTATTAAAGGAAATCTGAAGAAAACACTACTGAAGTTCTATCAACACATCTCCTGTGCAACTTGCTTATTGAGCTCTCTTGACCATTTCTACTCCCCCTTCCGGGACGGCTACAAGGCCCTCTCCTGCCCACGCCTCCATTCTGCTCCTCCCCTCCTATGGGAAGACATTTTAAACAGAAATTACCCATGATAAGGATTGTTCAACATTGGTCTGACCTATTGGAATCTATGTTTCAAGATTGTTTGGTCATGCGGGCTGGGATATGTTTCGTGTTGCCACTGAGAATAGTATTGACATATACACTGACTGGGTGACTGAGTTCATCAGGAAGTGCATAGAGGAAGTTGTTCCCACTGTGACATTTAGAATTTATCCAAACCACAAACTGTGGATGGATGGTAGCATTCGTGCCAAACTGAAAGAGTGAACCACCACATTTAACCACAGCAAGGTGACTGGGAACAGAGACGAATACAGACAGTCTAGCTATGCCCGCAGTAAGGCAATCAAACAGGCATAACGAAAGTACAGGGACAAAGTGAATTCGCACTTCAGCGGCTCAGACACAAGCATTCTTACAATTGTTAAATAGTCACCACCAGCCGGCCTCCGCCCGCCAAGTACTGCCCCATGTACATAGTTATTGAACACTGGCCACTTAAATAATTTTACGTACTGTTTTACCCACTTGATGTGTATATACTGTATTCTAGTCAAGGCTCATCCTATACAAATGCTGCTGTACACAGCTTTTCTATTCATACACTGTCCATACACACCATCATATGCATTTTATATCCAGACTCTGACATTGCTCGTTGTGATATTTGATAATTCCTTTATTTATATTTGTGTCTATTGTTTTGTGTTGTTAGGTATTACTGTACTACTGGAGCACCTACGATAATATCTACTAAATATGTGTACAGGACCAATCAAATTTGATTTGATTTGATATGAGGAGGACTACCGGGTGAATTAGCAGCAATTGAGTAGGCAGTGACAAACAGTCACCAAAATGTGATAATTTCTCTCAAGGAAGTGTGTTTGTGTGATAAAAAAACACACTGACACATACAGTGCCTTGCAAAAGTATTCAACCCCCTTGGCGTTTTTCATATTTTGTTGCATTACAACCTGTCATTTAAATGGATTTTTATTTGTATTTCATGTAATGGACATTCACAAAATAGTTCAAATTGGTCATGTGAAATGAAAAAAAATGACTTGTTTCCAAAAATTGTTGAAAATAAAAAACGAAAATTGGTGCATGCATATGTATTCACCCCCTTTGCTATGAAACCCCTAAATAAGATCTAGTGCAACCAATTACCTTCAGAAGTCACATAAATAAAGTCCACCTGTGTGCAATCTAATTAACAAAGTGTCACATGATCTTTCACAGGATTTCAGTATATATACACCTGTTCTGAAAGGCCCCAGAGTCTGCAACACCACTAAGCAAGGGGCACGACCAAGCAAGCGGCACCATGAAGACCAAGGAGCTCTCCAAACAGGTCAGGGACAAAGTTGTGGAGAAGTACAGATCAAGGTTGGGTTACAATAAAATATCAAAAACTTTAAACATCTCAGCACCATTAAATCCATTATTAAAAAATGGAAAGAATAACACTGCCAAGAGAGGGCTGCCCACCAAAAGTCACGGACCAGGCAAGGAGGGCATTAATCAAAGAGGCAACAAAGAGACCAAAGACAACCCTGAAGGAGCTGCAAAGCTCCACAGCGGAGATTGGAGTATCTGTCCGTAGGACCACTTTAAGCCGTACACTCAACAGAGCTGGGCTTTACAGAAGAGTGGCTAGAAATAAGCCATTGCTTAAAAACAAAAATAAGCTAACACGTTTGGTGTTCGCCAAAAGGCATGTGGGAGACTCCCCAAACATATGGAAGAAGGTACCCTGGTCAGATGAGACAAAAGTTGAGCTTTTTGGCCCCAGACAAACCCAACACCTCTCATCACCCCGAGAACCCCATCTCCACAGTGAAGCATGGTGGTGGCAGCATCATGCTGTAGAGATGTTTTCCATCGGCAGGGACTGGGAAACTGTTGATGGAATTTATAGGTTCATATGAATGATTAGAATATTCCACCCTGAAACCATATGATTGTATGAAATTGATTAGAATCTTGAGAATCATTCTAATGATGTGTGTGGTTTTAGTCAGTAGAATTATACACTGCTCAAAAAAATAAAGGGAACACTAAAATAAAATAACACATCCTAGATCTGAATGAATGAAATATTCTTATTAAATACTTTTTTCTTTACATAGTGTATGGTGGAATGTGCTGACAACAAAATCACACAAAAATGATCAATGGAAATCAAATGTATCAACCCATGGAGGTCTGTATTTGGAGACACTAATAATTAAAGTGGAAAACCACACCACAGGCTGATCCAACTTTGATGTAATGTCCTTAAAACAAGTCAAAATGAGGCTCAGTAGTGTGTGGCCTCCACGTGCCTGTATGACCTCCCTACAATGCCTGGTCATGATCCTGGTGGGGTAGAGGATGGTCTCCTGAGGGATCTCCTCCCAGACCTGGACTAAAGCATCCGCCAACTCCTGGACAGTCTGTGGTGCAACGTGGCGTTGGTGGATGGAGCAAGACATGATGTCCCAGATGTGTTCAATTGGATTCAGGTCTGGGGAATGGGCGGGCCAGTCCATAGCACCAATGCCTTCCTGTTGCAGGAACTGCTGACACACTCCAGCCACATGAGGTCTAGCATTGTCTTGCATTAGGAGGAACCCAGGGCCAACCGCACCAGCATATGGTCTCACAAGGGGTCTGAGGATCTCATCTCGGTACCTAATGGCTGTCAGGCTATCTCTGGCAAGCACATGGAGGGCTGTGCGGCCCCCCAAAGAAATGCCACCCCACACCATGACTGACCCACCGCCAAACCGGTCATGCTGGAGGATGTTGCAGGCAGCAGAACGTTCTCCACGGCGTCTCCAGACTGTCACGTCTACCACATGTACTCAGTGTGAATCTGCACAGGGCACCAGTGGTGAATTTGCATATCTTGCTGTTCTCTGGCAAATGAAAAACGTCCTGCATCGGGTTGGGCTGTAAGCACAACACCCACCTGTGGACGTCGGGCCCTCATATCACCCTCATGGAGTCTGTTTCTGACCGTTTGAGCAGACACATGCGCATTTGTGGCCTGCTGGAGGTCATTTTGCAGGGCTCTGGCAGTGCTCCTCCTGAATCTCCTTGCACAAAGGGCGGAGGTAGCGGTCCTGCTGCTGGGTTGTTGCCCTCCCATGGCCTCCTCCACGTCTCCTGATGTACTGGCCTGTCTCCTGGTAGCGCCTCCATGCTCTGGACACTACGCTGACAGACACAGCAAACCTTCTTGCCACAGCTCGCATTGATGTGTCATCCTGGATGAGCTGCACTACCTGAGCCACTTGTGTAGGTTGTAGACTCCGTCTCATGCTACCACTAGAGTGAAAGCACCGCCAGCATTCAAAAGTGAAGAAAACATCAGCCAGGAAGCATAGGAACTGAGAAGTGGTCTGTGGTCCCCACCTGCAGAACCACTCCTTTATTTGGGGTGTCTTGCTAATTGCCTAGAATTTCCACCTGTTGTCTATTACATTTGCACAACAGTATGTGAAATTTATTGTCAATCAGTGTTGCTTCATATGTGGACAGTTTGATTTCACAGAAGTGTGATTGACTTGGAGTTACATTGTGTTGTTTAAGTGTTCCCTTTATTTTTTTGAGCAGTGTATATCCGTGAGTGTAGTTTTTGAGAATAACAATATATATGCATTATAGTCTTAACAACAGAATGTCTGAGCAAGATTCGGTGCCGACCTTGGCCGGGGGCCACTGAGAGTACTTCCCAGGGTCTCCCTATCTTGAAAGAGGACAGGGAATGCTTCTCACGGACTCCCCCAATCTTTGTCGGCTGGGTAGCAGGACAGTGTGTGAGTAGGATACCTAATGTTTTGTTTGTGTGTGAAGTATGTGCGTAAGTGGGCGTAAGAAGCCAGTATAAAATTAATGGTTTTGTACAACAGACCAGCTCTCTCGTGAATAAACCTTATTGACTATTTTAGCTGGGCCTCTGTCTGTTTCATTTCAATCAGTATCTTACAAATCCTGATTTAGCAGACTGAGTAGTTTAATTGAATTGGTTTATAAACATTGAGAACATAATTCTCATAACATAAACTGGTCAGAATTGAAGGAATGATGGATTGTGCAAAATACAGGGACATTATTGAGGGAAACCTGTTTCAGTCTTCCAGAGATTTGAGACTAGGATGGAGGTTCACCTTCCAGCAGGACAATGACCCTAGGCATACTGCTAAAGCAACACTTGAGTGGTTTAAGAGGAAACATTTAAATGTCTTGGATCTAATTGAGAATCTGTGGTATGACTTAAAGATTGCTGTACACCCGCGGAAACCCATCCAACTTGAAGGAGCTGGAGCAGTTTTGCCTTGAAGAATGGGCAAACATCCCAGTGGCTAGATGTGCCAAGCTTATAGAGGGGGGGTGGGGGGGTGAATAGTTATGTACGCTCAGTTGTTTTGTCTTATTTCTTGTTTGTTTCATACTAAAAAAAATATTTTGCATCTTCAAAATGGTAGGCATGTTGTGTAAATCAAATGATACAAACCCCCAAATATCCATTTTTATTCCAGGTTGTAAAGCAGCAAAATAGGAAAAATGCCAAGGGGCTGAATACGTTCACAAGCCTCTGTATGGTCTGTGATCAAACATAAGTTCTATAATAGAGAGGAGAGTGAGCTACAGTTCTATAGAGAAGAGAGTGAGATTTAGTTCTAAAAATAGAGAGGAGAGTGAGCTACATTTCTATAATAGAGAAGAGAGTGAGCTACATTTCTATAATAGAGAAGAGAGTGAGCTACAGTTCTATAATAGAGAAGAGAGTGAGATTTAGTTCTAAAAATAGAGAGGAGAGTGAGATACAGTTATGTAATAGAGAGGAGAGTATGAGATATAGTTCTATAATAGAGAGGAGAGTGAGATTTAGTTCTATAGAGAGGAGAGTGAGATTTAGTTCTATAATAGAGAGGAGAGTGAGCTACAGTTCTAAAAATAGAGAGGAGAGTGAGATTGTTCCATAATAGAGAGGAGAGTATGAGATATAGTGCTATAATAGAGGAGAGTGAGATTGTTCCATAATAGAGAGGAGAGTATGAGATATAGTGCTATAATAGAGGAGAGTGAGATAGTTCCATAATAGAGAGGAGAGTATGAGATATAGTTCCATAATAGAGAGGAGAGTATGAGATATAGTGCTATAATAGAGGAGAGTGAGATTGTTCCATAATAGAGAGGAGAGTATGAGATATAGTGCTATAATAGAGGAGAGTGAGATAGTTCCATAATAGAGAGGAGAGTATGAGATATAGTTCCATAATAGAGAGGAGAGTGAGATACAGTTCTGTAATAGAGGAGAGTGAGATGTAATTCCATTATAGAGAGGAGAGTATGAGATATAGTGCTATAATAGAGGAGAGTGAGATTGTTCCATAATAGAGAGGAGAGTATGAGATATAGTTCCATAATAGAGAGGAGAGTATGAGATATAGTTCCATAATAGAGAGGAGAGTGAGATAGTTCCATAATAGAGAGGAGAGTATGAGATATAGTTCTATAATAGAGAGGAGAGTATGAGATATAGTTCTATAATAGAGAGGAGAGTATGAGATAGTTCCATAATAGAGAGGAGAGTATGAGATATAGTGCTATAATAGAGGAGAGTGAGATAGTTCCATAATAGAGAGGAGAGTATGAGATATAGTTCCATAATAGAGAGGAGAGTATGAGATATAGTGCTATAATAGAGGAGAGTGAGATAGTTCCATAATAGAGAGGAGAGTATGAGATATAGTTCCATAATAGAGAGGAGAGTATGAGATATAGTTCTATAATAGAGAGGAGAGTATGAGATATAGTGCTATAATAGAGGAGAGTGAGATAGTTCTATAATAGAGAGGAGAGTATGAGATATAGTTCTATAATAGAGAGGAGAGTATGAGATATAGTTCTATAATAGAGAGGAGAGTATGAGATATAGTTCTATAATAGAGAGGAGAGTATGAGATATAGTTCTATAATAGAGAGGAGAGTATGAGATATAGTTCCATAATAGAGAGGAGAGTATGAGATATAGTGCTATAATAGAGAGGAGAGTATGAGATATAGTGCTATAATAGAGGAGAGTGAGATAGTTCCATAATAGAGAGGAGAGTATGAGATATAGTTCCATAATAGAGAGGAGAGTATGAGATATAGTTCTATAATAGAGAGGAGAGTATGAGATATAGTTCCATAATAGAGAGGAGAGTATGAGATATAGTTCTATAATAGAGAGGAGAGTATGAGATATAGTTCCATAATAGAGAGGAGAGTATGAGATATAGTTCCATAATAGAGAGGAGAGTATGAGATATAGTGCTATAATAGAGGAGAGTGAGATAGTTCCATAATAGAGAGGAGAGTATGAGATATAGTTCTATAATAGAGAGGAGAGTATGAGATATAGTGCTATAATAGAGGAGAGTGAGATAGTTCCATAATAGAGAGGAGAGTATGAGATATAGTTCTATAATAGAGAGGAGAGTATGAGATATAGTGCTATAATAGAGGAGAGTGAGATAGTTCCATAATAGAGAGGAGAGTATGAGATATAGTTCCATAATAGAGAGGAGAGTATGAGATATAGTGCTATAATAGAGGAGAGTGAGATAGTTCCATAATAGAGAGGAGAGTATGAGATATAGTTCTATAATAGAGAGGAGAGTATGAGATATAGTGCTATAATAGAGGAGAGTGAGATAGTTCCATAATAGAGAGGAGAGAGATATGAGTATGAGATATAGTTCCATAATAGAGAGGAGAGTATGAGATATAGTGCTATAATAGAGGAGAGTGAGATAGTTCCATAATAGAGAGGAGAGTATGAGATATAGTTCTATAATAGAGAGGAGAGTATGAGATATAGTGCTATAATAGAGGAGAGTGAGATAGTTCCATAATAGAGAGGAGAGTATGAGATATAGTTCTATAATAGAGAGGAGAGTATGAGATATAGTTCCATAATAGAGAGGAGAGTATGAGATATAGTTCTATAATAGAGAGGAGAGTATGAGATATAGTTCCATAATAGAGAGGAGAGTATGAGATATAGTTCTATAATAGAGAGGAGAGTATGAGATATAGTTCCATAATAGAGAGGAGAGTATGAGATATAGTTCTATAATAGAGAGGAGAGTATGAGATATAGTTCTATAATAGAGAGGAGAGTATGAGATATAGTTCCATAATAGAGAGGAGAGTATGAGATATAGTTCCATAATAGAGAGGAGAGTATGAGATATAGTTCCATAATAGAGAGGAGAGTATGAGATATAGTTCTATAATAGAGAGGAGAGTATGAGATATACTTCTATAATAGAGAGGAGAGTATGAGATATAGTTCCATAATAGAGAGGAGAGTATGAGATATAGTTCCATAATAGAGAGGAGAGTATGAGATATAGTTCTATAATAGAGAGGAGAGTATGAGATATAGTTCCATAATAGAGAGGAGAGTATGAGATATAGTTCTATAATAGAGAGGAGAGTATGAGATATAGTTCCATAATAGAGAGGAGAGTATGAGATATAGTTCTATAATAGAGAGGAGAGTATGAGATATAGTTCCATAATAGAGAGGAGAGTATGAGATATAGTTCTATAATAGAGAGGAGAGTATGAGATATAGTTCCATAATAGAGAGGAGAGTATGAGATATAGTTCCATAATAGAGAGGAGAGTATGAGATATAGTTCTATAATAGAGAGGAGAGTGAGATGTAATTCCATTATAGAGAGGAGAGTATGAGATATAGTGCTATAATAGAGGAGAGTGAGATTGTTCCATAATAGAGAGGAGAGTATGAGATATAGTGCTATAATAGAGGAGAGTGAGATAGTTCCATAATAGAGAGGAGAGTATGAGATATAGTTCCATAATAGAGAGGAGAGTATGAGATATAGTTCTATAATAGAGAGGAGAGTATGAGATATACTTCTATAATAGAGAGGAGAGTATGAGATATAGTTCCATAATAGAGAGGAGAGTGAGATAGTTCCATAATAGAGAGGAGAGTATGAGATATAGTTCCATAATAGAGAGGAGAGTATGAGATATAGTTCCATAATAGAGAGGAGAGTATGAGATATAGTTCCATAATAGAGAGGAGAGTATGAGATATAGTTCCATAATAGAGAGGAGAGTATGAGATATAGTTCCATAATAGAGAGGAGAGTATGAGATATAGTTCTATAATAGAGAGGAGAGTATGAGATATAGTGCTATAATAGAGGAGAGTGAGATAGTTCCATAATAGAGAGGAGAGTATGAGATATAGTTCCATAATAGAGAGGAGAGTATGAGATATAGTTCTATAATAGAGAGGAGAGTATGAGAGATAGTTCCATAATAGAGAGGAGAGTGAGATATAGTTCCATAATAGAGAGGAGAGTATGAGATATAGTTCTATAATAGAGAGGAGAGTATGAGATATAGTTCTATAATAGAGAGGAGAGTATGAGATATAGTTCTATAATAGAGAGGAGAGTGAGATACAGTTCTGTAATAGAGGAGAGTGAGATGTAATTCCATTATAGAGAGGAGTGAGATATAGTTCTATAATAGAGAGGAGAGTGAGATGGTTCCATAATAAAGAGGAGAGTGAGATGTAATTCCATAATAGAGAGGAGAGTGAGATATAGTTCTATAATAGAGAGGAGAGTTAGAGATATAGTTCTAGAATCAAATCAAATTGCATTGGTCACATATTTAGCAGATGTTATTGCAGGTGTAGTGAAATGCTTGTGTTCCTAGCTCCAACAGTGCTGTAGTATTTAACAGTTCACAACAATACACAAATCTAAAAGTAAAATAATGTAATTAAGAAACATATTAATAGAAATATTAAGACGATCAATGTCGGAGTGGCATTGACTAAATACAGTAGAAAACAATACAGTATATAAATGAGTAAAGCAGTATGTAAACAATATTAAATTGACCAGTACACCATTATTAAAGTGGCCAGTGTTTCTATGTCTATTTATATAGGGCAGCAGCCTCTAAGGTGCAGGGTTGAGTAGCCGGGTGGTACCTGGCAAGTGATGGCTATTTAACAGTCTGATGGCCTTAGATAGAAGCTGTTTTTCAAGTCTCTCGGTCCCAGGTTTGATGTGCCTGTACTGACCTCACCTTCTGGATAATAGCGAGGTGAACAGGCCGTGGTTTGGGTGGTTGATGTTCTTGATGATATTTCTGGTCTTCCTGTGACATCGGTGTAGGTGTCCTGGAGGGCAGGCAGTGTGCCTCCGGTGATGCGTTGGGCAGACCATACCACCATCTGGAGAGCTCTGCGGTTGTCGGCGGTGCAGTTGCCGTACCAGCCGGTAATACAGCCCGACAGCATGCTCTCAATTGTGCTGTAAAAGTTTCTGAGGGTCTTAGGGGCCAAGCCGAATTTCTTCAGCCTCCTGAGTTTGAAGTGGTGCTCTTGCGCCTTCTTCATGCCAAGGTGACTGGGAATATGGTCAAACACAAACAGTGTAGTTATTCCTTCAGGCAAAACTTCAGTACAGCCTAAAACCCCAAACAGCAAGCAATGCAGGTGTAGAAGCACGAGGGTTAACACGCTTAAATGTCTTACTCATGTCGACTACGGAGAATGAGAGCCCACAGTCCTTGGGAGCGGGCCACATCAGTGGCATTGTGTTATCCTCAAATCGGGTGAAGAAGGTGTTTAGCTTCTGTGGGAGCAGGGCGTCAGGTGTCCGCAACGTGGCTGGTTTTTCCTTTGTAATGCTTGATTGTGTGTAGACCCTGCCACATACATCTCGTGTCTGAGCCGTTGAATTGTGACTCCACTTTGTCTCTGTACTGAAGTTTTGCCTGAAGGAATAACTACACTGTTTGTGTTTGACCTTATTCCCAGTCACCTTGGCATGGTTAAATGCATCTCAATTTGGTTGAGGTCGGGGGATTGTGGAGGCCAGGTCATCTGATGCAGCCCTCCATCACTCTTCTTACACAGCTTAGAGGTGTGTTTGGTCATTGTCCTGTTGAAAAACAAATGATCGTCCTACTAAGCCCGAACCAGATGGGATGGCGAATCGCTGCAGAATGCTGTGGTAGCGATGCTGGTTAGGTATGCCTTGACAGTGTCATCAGCAAAGCACCTCCACATCATTACACCTTCTCCTCCATGCTTTATGGTGGGAAAAACACATGCAGAGATCATCCATTCACCCACATCGTGTCTCACAAAGTCTCTTCTTATTATTGGTGTCCTTTAGTAGTGGTTTCTTTGCAGCAATTCAACCATGAAAGCCTGATTGACACAGTCTCCTCTGAACAGTTGATGTTGAGATGTGTGTTTTACTTCTTACTGCAATTCCTGAGGCTGGTAACTCCAATGAACTTATCCTCTGCAGCAGAGGTAACTCTGGGTCTTCCTTTCCTGTGGAGGTCCTCATGACAGCCAGGTAACTCTTGTGAACTTATCCTCTGCAGCAGAGGTAACTCTGGGTTTTCCTTTCCTGTGGAGGTCCTCATGACAGCCAGGTAACTCTAGTGAACTTATCCTCTGCAGCAGAGGTAACTCTGGGTCTTCCATTTCTGTGTCGGTCCTCATGACAGCCAGTTTCATCATAGCGCTTGATGGTTTTTGCGACTGCACTTGAAGAAACTTTTGAAGTTCTTGAAATTTTCCGTATAGACTGACCTTCATGTCTTAAAGTAATGATGAACTTTCTCTTTGCTTATTTGAGCTGTTCTTTCCATAATATGGACTTGTTTTTTCCCCAAATAGGGCTATCTTCTGCATACCCCCCTACCTTGTCGCAACACAACCGATTGGCTGAAACGTAATAAGAACGAAAGAAATTCCACAACTTAACTTTTAAGGCACACCTGTTAATTGAAATGCATTCCGGGTGACTACCTCATGAAAATGGTTGAGAGAAGGCCAAGAGTGTGCAAAGCTGTCATCAAGGCTAAATGTGGCTACTTTGAAGAATCTCAAATTTAAATATATATTTAGATTATTTTTTATTTTTTGGTTACTACATGATTCCATAAGGGTTATTTCGTAGTTTTGATGTCTTCACTATTATTCTATAGTGTAGAAAATAGTATAACAAATAAAGAAAAAGCCTTGAATGAGTAGGTGTTCTAAAACTTTTGACCGCTAGTGAAATTCTATAATAGAGAGGAGAGTGAGATATCCTCTCATTAGGACATGGACTGATTCATCCTCAATTATTTTGGTGGATGTCTTAATGTTTAAATGATAAAGTTGTGAAGTTGTTCATTTTATTTCCATGCTTCGGTCATCACAGCCAGGCTGTGGTCCAGTAGAGTGCAAGCCAATCACGTTGGTGAGGCATGGAGTCACAGTTGCACTTGTTTAATGAGCAGGTAAAGCAAGCTGGTGATGCATGGTGTGTTGGTATTTTTGGCTTATGCACTTTTGAGCAACTTCCATTGAAGTGAATGGGCAGCCATTGTTATCGCTTAGTCTGGAAAGTCTTGTTTATCTTCTGTATAAGTCTACATGTTTGAATCAGAAGTGAAAGCTTGACAGAGATAGCAACAATAACTATGGGGGGCGGGGTTAGTGAAGAGTGAATTGATACATTTGCTTACTGCTTTCATGTTTGCTAATGACAAGACAAAACGGTGGCAAAATCAGTCGTCTTTGCAAGTTGATAAATTCTATTGGCTGTTTTCCAGATCTTAACAAGCCCATGAGCAGAATACGTCCTACCGGGAGTGGACACAACAGGGAGACTCCATTTCATGTGTTAGTTAATGAATTCACAACAGAAAGCTTTTCATTAAAGACATGTCTGTGTGATTACATCTATTTGAAATGTAATGTTTACGCCGATGCACACTTAATCATCTCTACATACTGTAGGTTAATGACACAGGAAGAGAGGAGATAGAGAAAGACTCGTAAATAAAGAGTTTTAAAAAAGGCTCTACTTGCAAGTGTCTGTCATTCAGACTGTGGTTTGTGTTTTAACATCTCCCCTTTTTCTTCTCCGTACCTTTAAGGGGAAATCTGCAGGTGCAACAATAACAAAGTGTCACTGATGTGGTAAAAAGCTGAGAGATTGGGATGGAGAAATGTAAACACACTCAAACTCATGGACAGAGCTATGGATACAGGACTGACCATCCATTATATCAACATTATAGTTGTAACCATGTTTTAAGGTTATACAGAGTAAAACAAGGTTATATTTTGGGTTCTGATGGGGTAACACAGTTGAACTAAGCTCATGAGGCATTTAAAAGTTATATTCTTCAAGAGTCAATGGGCATACATGTATATCATTCATTTTATAGTTTAAAAATGTATGTAGCAAATGCAGATTAAGGGGAGGATTGACAGGTTACTTAGAAAATAAAGAACAAGGCCAGCAATTCACTGCTTTATTTACTACTTATCAATCCGAAACAGATCTTCGTTAGCCAAGACATATGTTTTTAAGGATGTGCATATGACCACAAACTTTTCTATGGAAAAGAAAAACACCAAAAAACATATCTGGATTCAAACTGCTGCCACTCGCAGATTACAAGTCCTGCGCGCCCTCTGCCACCCCTACCTGGGGCGCCCTCTGCCACCCCTACCTGCCAACCTGCTTGCCAATTCCTCTCATGACTCTAGCTGCATTTCCACTTCTTTCCATATATTTTCCAAAAGACACAAACTACGCTTCCCATACCAACGTTCCACTCTAAAACTACCCTGGGGAGAGTCTGGGCTCAAAAAATACAGTCTCAGGTCTACAACAAAGGGCTACTTTTCAGCCATAAATCCAAGGTCCTCCTCATTTTCAAATTCTTAGCATCTTTTAACAGAGATGGGAGTACACAAGCAGCGAAGCAGTAACTAAAATAAAAATAATGATCATAATGATCACATGGTCAAGCATGGATCCCAAACCCTTTCAAAATCAGTATCAACAGTATCTCGGACCTGCCTGGTATGTTCCTTGTTCTTCATGATGCTCTCTGCGCTTTTAACGGACCTCTGAGACTATCACAGTGCAGGTGCATTTATACGGAGACTTGATTACACACAGGTGGACTGTATTTATCATCTTTAGTCATTTAGGTCAACATTGGATCATTCAGAGATCCTCACTGAACTTCTGGAGAGAGTTTGCTGCACTGAAAGTAAAGGGGCTGAATAATTTTGCACGCCCAATTTTTCAGTTTTTGATTTGTTAAAAAAGTTTGAAATATCCAATAAATGTTGTTCCACTTCATGATTGTGTCCCACTTGTTGTTGATTCTTCACAAAAAAATACAGTTTCATATCTTTATGTTTGAAGCCTGAAATGTGGCAAAAGGTCGCAAAGTTCAAGGGGGCCGAATACTTTTGCAAGGCACTGTAAGTCTAATAGCTTTGCACACATGGATTGTACAATATTTAAACATTATTATTTTTAAATCCTTCAAGCTCTGTCAAGTTGGTTGTTGATCATTGCTAGACAGCCATTTTCAAGATTTGCCATATATATTTTTTAAACAATTTAAGTCAAAAATAACTAGGCCATTCGGGAACATTCAATGTTGTCTTGGTAATTAACTCCAGTGTATATTTGGCCTTGTGTTTTAGGTCATTGTCCTGCTGAAAGGTGAATTTGTCTTCCAGTGTCTGTTGGAAAGCCCTGATGAAGTCAGCTTGGCTGTCGTTTATTCAATTTTTGCATCTGAGCTCCTAGAGTGAGAGGCTCTCCTTTTCTTCTTCAAGTGTTCTATTCCACTAGCCAGCACCTCGCCTAAACAGGTGTGCGTTGCTTTCGCCTCCAGGAAAGCAGACTGATCCAGGTTTTCCTCTAGGATTTTGCCTGTGCTTAGCTAGATTCAATTTATTTTTTATCCTAAATAAAACTACATAGTCCTTGTCAATGACTAGCATACCCATAACATGATGCAGCCTCCACCAAGCTTGAAAATATGAAATGGTACTCAGTAATGTGTTGGGTTGTATTTCCCCAAACATAACGCTTTGTATTCAGGACATAAAGTTAATTTATTCGCCACATTCTTTGCAGTTTTACTTTAGTGCCTTGTGGCAAACAGAATGTCTGTACAGGCTTCTTTCTTTTCACTGTCAATTAGGTTAACATTGTGGAGTAACTAGGCAATGTACACTGAGGTATCCATTTGCGAGAGCATTATGCAAACCACTAACAGTTGAGAGAGATTGATCAATATTCTGTGTGCTATAGGTGATGTAAAGGTAATGTATGGACCACTATTACACCATCAGACCCCTCTAGCTTTCGTGCAACTTAAGTGATCCTTCCCAAGTGATTAGTTGAAGTACAGTGCATTCTGAAAGTTTTCAGACTGCTTAATTTTTTCACATTAGAGCCTTATTCTAAAATGGATTAAATAAACAATTTTCCTCATCAATCTACCCACAATACCCCACAACGACACAGCAAAAACAGGTTTTTAGAAATGTTTGCAAATCTATTCAAAATAAAAAACATAAATACCTTATTTACATAGTTATTCAGACCCTTTGCTATGAGACTCGAAATTGAGCTCAGGTGCATCCTGTTTCCTGATCATCCTTCAGATGTTTCTACAACTTGATTGGAGTCCACCTGTGGTAAATTCAATTGATTAGACATCATTTGGAAAGGCACACACCTGTCTCTATAAGGTCCCACCGTTGACAGTGCATGTCAGAGCATGAACCAAGCCACGAGGTCGAAGGAATTGCCTGTTTTGGAGCTGTCAATCAACATGGATTTGCATGCTGAGTGAAAATCCGTCCAAGGATAACATCAACTATATGTTTCCAAACTTGTAACTTCACTTGTGAACTGTTTTCAATCATTTTCTTCCTCTCATTTTGTTCTCAAACACTGCCACTTCCTGTGGGCCTAGCTACCTTATAGGGAGAAAACAGTGACTGTGAGAAAGTAAGATGATATGAAGGGTAAGAGGAGGGAAAGCAGGGTATGCTATACCACTTTATGTGTACAAGCATCCTGTCTCAGTGCCACTCTGACAACAGCATGGGGGTCATGTTTGTTTTTGAGTGCAACCCGGCCCGCAGACATATAGAATGCTCAAAATGTATGCAACCAACCGATGCAGGACTCTGCCCTGAGGCAGGGTTTCCCAAACTCGGTCCTGGGGTCCCCCTTGGTGCACGTTGTGGTTTTTGCCGTAGCTGATTCAAATAACCACCTCATCGCCAAGCTGTAATCATTTGAATCAGCTGTATAATGCTAGGGCAAAAACAAAGTGTTCGATGCCATGTGAGGGACTTTGGAAAAGCAGGAGCTGTGAAAATAGTGGCCACAATCACTGTAATTAACACAGGTGTCAATCTGGAAGAACACCTGCTCTATTAACTCCTGGCTGTTGAAGTTGGCAACCTCCTGGCCCTGGGTCAGCGACAGCGCAGTGGTCGTTTATCAGGAATGGTGAGTGGATGCAGATGGCTGGGAAACAACACTGTTAATTGTGAAAACGGCAGATGGGAAAATGTATAGCAAAACCAAAACTTTAAACCAATCACGAAATGACGACAAATAGGAAACCGGTTCTGTCCAGTGAACCGTTACACCTCGAGCATAGAGTCTGAAACCCTATCAATGATTATTGTTGTCACCACCCCCCATTCTCCCTGGTGTGTGATTGAGGTGCTCTGCCATGGCACCCTTGATATCTTGATCTGTGCCTTCAGGTCCCACTTCTTTACTGCACCTGCAACATAAACAGGAAAGGATACACTCAGGAGAGCAGACATTTTAAATGAATGGTTTGAATTATTGCTGTTATAAAGAAGCAGGATGTTATAAAACTGTATCAACCAAATGTATTCAAAATAACAAAACAGAAATACCTTATTTACATAAGTATTCAGAGCCTTTGCTGGGAGACTCGAAATTTAGCTCAGGTGCATCCTGTTTACATTGATCATCCTTGATGTTTCTATGACTTGATTGTAGTCCACCTGTGCTAAATTAAACTGATTGGACATAATTTGGGAAGGCACACACCTGTCTATATAAGGTTCCACAGTTGACAGTGCATGTCAGAGCAAAAATCATGCCTTGAGGTTGAAGGAATTGTCCGTAGAGCTCTGAGATAGGATTGTGTCGAGGCACAGATCTGGGAAAGGTTACCAAAAACTGTATTCAGAATTGAAGGTCCCCAAGAACACAGTGGCCTTTATCATTCTTAAATGGAAGAAGTTTGGAACCACCAAGACACTTCCTAGACCTGGCTGCCCATCCAAACTGAGCAATCAGGGGAGAAGTGCCTTGGTCAGGGAGGTGACCAAGAACCTGATGGTCACTCTGACAGTGCTCCAGAGTTCCTCTGTGGAGATGGGAGAACCTTCCAGAAATACAACCATCTCTGCAGCACTCCACAAATCAGGCCTTAATGGCAGAGTGGCCAAACAAAGCCACTCCTCAGTAAAAAGGCACATGACAGCCCGCTTGGAGTTTGCCAAAAGGCACCTGAAGGACTCTCAGACCATGAGAAACAAGATGATCTGGTCTGATGAAACCAAGATCGGGCCTGAATGCCAAGCGTCTTGTCTGATGGAAAGCAGGTACCGCTCATCACCTGGCCAATACCATCCCTACGGTGAAGCACGGGGGTGGCAGCATCATGCTGTGGGGATGTTTTTCAGTGACAGGGACACTAGTCAGGATCGAGGGAAAGATGAACGGAGCAAAGAGCTTTCCTTGATGAAAAGAGTGCTCCAGAGTGCACAAGAACTCAGACTGGGGCGAAGGTTTACCTTCCAACAGAACAACGACCCTAAGCACACATCCAAGACAACGTAGGAGTGGCTTCTGGACAAGTCTCTGAATATTCTTGAGTGGCCCAACCAGAGCCCGGACTTGAACACGATCTAACATATCTGAAGAGACCTGAAAATAGCTGTGCAACCTGACAAAGCTTCAGAGAATCTGCTGAAAATAATGCCAAGCTTGTAGCGTCATACCAGAGAAGACTCGAGGCTGTAAACGCTGCCAAAAGTGTTTCAACAAAGTACTGAGTAAAGGGTCTAAATACTTGTGTCAATGTGATAATTAATTTACAACCTAAAACCTGTTTTTGATTTGTTGTTATGGGGTATTGTGTATAGATTGAGGGAACACAATTTAGAATAAGGCTGCAATGTAACAAAATGTGGAAAAAGGGGTCTGAATACTTTCCAAATGCATTGTGAAATTGGAGGACTTAGTTGACACCACTTATGTTTCTTCAATTGGCACCTAATTAATTAATGTAAATGATACTGGAATATTACAAACAAAGTAGAAAATGTAGTGGCACACTGCAAAGCTTCTTACGGCAGTCTGCAATTCTGCAGACAATCAACTTTACATGAATGACTATGTTCTGAGCTGGCATAGTACTTATCTTGAGTGAGGCTATATGAGTGAGGGTATATGAGTGAGGTTATACAGTGGGGCAAAAATGTATTTAGTCAGCCACCAATTGTGCAAGTTCTCCCACTTAAAAAGATGAGGCCTGTAATTTTCATCATAAGTACACTTCAACTATGACAGACAAAATGAGAGAAAATGTTTTAAGAAAATCACATTGTAGGATTTTTAATGAATTTATTTGCAAATGATGGTGGAAAATAATACTTTTTCAGTTCTGGACATAAATCTTCTATGGGATTGAGGTCAGGGCTTTGTGATGACCACTCCTGTCATGTCCTGTCACGTCCTGACCTTAGTTCCTTTTTTATGTCTCTATTTTAGTTTGGTCAGGGCGTGAGTTCGGGTGGGCATTCTATGTTTTGTGTTCTATGTTTTCTATTTCTGTGTGTTTGGCTTGGTATGGTTCCCAATCAGAGGCAGCTGGCAATCGTTGTCTCTGATTGAGAACCATACTTAGGTAGCCTGTTCCCACCTGGTGTTTGTGGGTAGTTGTTTTCTGTTTTGTGTTTCTCCACCTGACCGGACTGTTTCGTTTTCGTTCATTCTATTGTTATTTTGTTTTGTGTTCAGCTAAAATAAATATTAACATGGACACGTACCACGCTGCATATTGGTCTGATCCTTCCTATTCCTCCTCAGAAGAGGAGGAAAACCGTTACAACTCCAATACCTTGACTTTGTTGTCCATCAAAGTTCCATCATTTATGTCCAAAGCCACTTTGTTGTTAGCACGTTCAGCCCAGTAATCCATCTTCATGAGGCGCAGGCACTTCATCCAGACAAAAACTCAAAAAGTTCCATTACAGTCCTTTAGAAACATGTCAAACGATTTATGGAATCAATCATTAGGTTGTTTTTCACATAAAACATCAATAATGTTCCAACCTGAGAATTCCTTTGTCTTCAGAAAAGCACTGGAACAAGAGGTAACTGTCGGGAGCGCGCGTCATGAGACCAAGGCACTCTGCCAGACCACTGACTCAAAGAGGTCTCATGAGCCCCTCCTTTACAGTAGAATCCTCAAACCAGTTTCTAAAGACGGTTGACATCTAGTGGAAGCCCTAGGAAGTGCAACCTCATCCATTTCTCAATGAGTACTCTGTAGGCCAAGCTTTGAAAAACTACAAACCTCAGATGTCCCACTTCCTGGTTGGATTTCTCTCAGGTTTTCACCTGCCATATGAGTTCTGTTATACTCACAGACATCATTCAAACAGTTTTAGAAACGTCAGAGTGTTTTCTATCCAATACTAATAATATAATATGCATATATTGGCGTCTGGGACAGAGTAGGAGGCAGTTCACTCTGGGCACGCTATTCATCCAAAAGTGAAAATGCTGCCCCCTATCCCAAAAAGGTTAATGACTCCAACCTAAGTGCATGTAAACTTCTGACTTCAACTATATATATATATATATATATATATCCATATTAATCCAAATGCCTAAGTATTTATATGGGGGCACACGTTCGATTGGAGCACCGTCTAATGAGTGAGCAGTTCACCTGAAACATTCTTACGGTAGTTTATAAACAGCATTTGTTTTTACCGTATTAAGCACAAGTTTCAAATCAGCAAGGGATTCCTGCATAGATATAAAATCAGACAGTATTTTTGACACCGCCAGGTCAACAGTCAGGGCAAGAGCATACATAATAGTATCATCTGCATATAGATGAAGTTTAAAATTGACCAATGGTGTTTTATAAAAATATTGTGAAGAGATCAGGCCCGTAAATCGATCCCTGTGGTACACCTTTATATACTTCAAGAAATTCTGACTTAACCCCATCAATCACGGTGGCCTGAGTTCTGTCACTAAGATAATCATTAAACCATGAACAGGTGTCAGAGCTCAGGCCTATCGAGGACAACTTATTCAATAAAATAGCCTCATAAACAGTATCAAAAGCTTTTGACAGGTCCACTAAATAAGCAGCACATTTCATTTTTGTTTCTAAAGCATTAACAAGATCATTGTTGCGCCTTTGTATGTAACGGCGTTCGTCTGTTGAAGGAGAGTCGGACCAAAATGCAGCGTGGTGGTTACTTATGTTCTTTAATGACGAAAAGACGATACATGAAATAACTATATATATACAAAACAACAAACGGAACGTGAAAACCTATACAGCCTGTCTGGTGAACACTAACACAGAGACAGGAACAATCCCCCACAAAATACACAGTGAAACCCAGGCTACCTAAATATGGTTCCCAATCAGAGACAACGAAAATCACCTGACTCTGATTGAGAACCGCCTCAGGCAGCCAAGCCTATGCTAGACACACCCCTAATCAGCCACAATCCCAATGCCTACAAAAAACCCAATACGACAACACAATAAACCCATGTCACACCCTGGCCTGAACAAATAATTAAAGAAAACACAAAATACTAAGACCAAGGTGTGACATTGTACTTGAGGTGGTTAAGGTAGTCAAGCATAGGAGAGCAGAGATGTCAAAGTAGCGTCTTTAATAGGCAAGTCCAAAAATGGGTCAGGTACAATACCAATAAACGCCCAATACATGGGAACACACAGTCACTCACGGAAGGAAAAAAACAACGCTCCTTACTTTTCCTACAACACTGTACAGACGTGAATAAACTGAGGAAATCTTCAACGAGCAACATGAAAATAATCCCACACAAACCTAAGCGGGAAACAGGGGTAAATATACACACAGAAATGAAAGCAAATGAAAACCAGGTGTGAATGAACCAAAGACAAAACAAACAGAAAAATAAAGATGTATTGTGATGGCTAGTAGGATGACAACGCCGACCGCCGAGCACCGCCCGAACAAGGAGAGGAACCACCTTCGGTGGAAGTTGTGACAATCATCAACAACTAAAGTGGTTGCTGTAATAGTGCCATGGCCAGGCCTAAACCCTGATTGGTTTACATTAAAATACATTTCTCAGATAGACATTTGAATCCATGGTAAATGTTTTCTTCGGTAGACAAGAAAGCCTTGAGTGAGGGTCTATGAATGACACTGCATGAATTAGGTTGTATGTGTGAGGGTGGTATGAGTGAGGCTTTATGGGTGACGGTGTATCACTTTCTGCATGCCTGCTTTGTGTGGAAGTATATCCATGTGTACTGATTGAATGTGATAGCCTGGAACAATGAGATGATAGCCTGGAACATTGACATGATTATTGAAGAGATACAGCGAGCTGGGAGAATGGCCTCACTGATACACACTCCCCTGGTCAATATTGCAGGGATCAATAATGAAAACAAGCACTAGAAGGACCTGCTGTTCGAGCCATGCTTTAGACCCCCGGAGCTAGTGTGTGTGCATGCGTGTGTCTCAGAAAGAGAGAAAGAGAGAGAGACTGTGTTTATCCTTTAAAGTTACATGGGTGTTAAAGGCAATTTATAACCAACATTGAAGATCTGTAAAGAAAATAAATGTGTGACCTCTGAATTGATTCAGTTCTATTTTTTAGGCTTGTGCGTAGACCCATAAACGTACCCAGATTTTATTTATTTTTCTTATGAACACATACACAAGTACACACCTTCTTCCCCCTCCTGCCCCCTGCTCTCGCTCTCCACATTTCTGAAAGTCCTCACACGGGGGATGTGGCATTGTTGGCCCCTGCGTGTTGCTTTAGTTTGATGGTTGTTTAAGGCTTTAATTGGTGCCAGAACCTGGAGGCAGAGTGGAGCAGCAGGCAGGGAGGAGGGTGGAGTAGCAGGCTGGGAGGAGGGTAGAGCAACAGGCTGGGAGGAGGGTGGAGCAGTAGCCTGGGAGGAGGGTGGAGCAGCAGGCTGGGAGGAGGGTGGAGCAGCAGGCTGGGAGGAGGGTAGAGCAACAGGCTGGGAGGAGGGTGGAGCAGCAGGCTGGGAGGAGGATGGAGCAACAGGCTGGGAGGAGGGTGGAGCAGCAGGCTGGGAGGAGGGTGGAGCAGTAGCCTGGGAGGAGGGTGGAGCAGCAGGCTGGGAGGAGGGTGGAGCAGTAGCCTGGGAGGAGGGTGGAGCAGTAGGCTGGGAGGAGGGTGGAGTAGCAGGCTGGGAGGAGGGTGGAGCAGCAGGCTGGGAGGAGGGTGGAGCAGCAGGCTGGGAGGAGGGTGGAGCAGTAGGCTGGGAGGAGGGTGGAGCAGTAGGCTGGGAGGAGGATGGAGCAGCAGGCTGGGAGGAGGGTGGAGCAGTAGGCTTGGAGGAGGGTGGAGCAGTAGGCTGGGAGGAGGGTGGAGCAGTAGGCTGGGAGGAGGGTGGAGCAGTAGGCTGGGAGGAGGGTGGAGTAGCAGGCTGGGAGGAGGGTGGAGCAGCAGGCTGGGAGGAGGGTGGAGCAGTAGGCTGGGAGGAGGGTGGAGCAGTAGGCTGGGAGGAGGGTGGAGCAGCAGGCTGGGAGGAGGGTGGAGCAGTAGCCTGGGAGGAGGGTGGAGCAGTAGGCTGGGAGGAGGGTGGAGTAGCAGGCTGGGAGGAGGGTGGAGCAGCAGGCTGGGAGGAGGGTGGAGCAGTAGGCTGGGAGGAGGGTGGAGCAGTAGGCTGGGAGGAGGGTGGAGCAGCAGGCTGGGAGGAGGGTGGAGCAGCAGCCTGGGAGGAGGGTGGAGCAGTAGGCTGGGAGGAGGGTGGAGCAGCAGGCTGGGAGGAGGGTGGAGCAGCAGGCTGGGAGGAGGGTGGAGCAGCAGGCTGGGAGGAGGGTGGAGCAGTAGGCTGGGAGGAGGGTGGAGCAGCAGGCTGGGAGGAGGGTGGAGAAGCAGACTGGGAGGAGGGTGGAGCAGGCAGGGAGGAGGGTGGAACAGCAGGCGGGGAGGAGGGTGGAGCAGTAGTCTGGGAGGAGGGTGGAACAGCAGGCAGGGAGGAGGGTGGAACAGCAGGCAGGGAGGAGGGTGGAACAGCAGGCAGGGAGGAGGGTGGACCAGCAGGCAGGGGGGCAGGGTGGAACAGCAGGCGGGGAGGAGGGTGGAGCAGTAGTCTGGGAGGAGGGTGGAGCAGCAGGCAGGGAGGAGGGTGGAACAGCAGGCAGGGAGGAGGGTGGAACAGCAGGCGGGGAGGAGGGTGGAGCAGCAGGCAGGGAGGAGGGTGGAACAGCAGGCAGGGAGGAGGGTGGAACAGCAGGCAGGGAGGAGGGTGGAACAGCAGGCGGGGAGGAGGGTGGAACAGCAGGCGGGGAGGAGGGTGGAACAGCAGGCGGGGAGGAGGGTGGAACAGCAGGCGGGGAGGAGGGTGGAACAGCAGGCGGGGAGGAGGGTGGAACAGCAGGCGGGGAGGAGGGTGGAACAGCAGGCAGGGAGGAGGGTGGAATAGCAGGCAGGGAGGAGGGTGGAACAGCAGGCGGGGAGGAGGGTGGAGCAGCAGGCGGGGAGGAAGGTGGACCAGCAGGCAGGGGGCAGGGTGGAACAGCAGGCGGGGAGGAGGGTGGAGCAGTAGTCTGGGAGGAGGGTGGAGCAGCAGGCAGGGAGGAGGGTGGAACAGCAGGCAGGGAGGAGGGTGGAACAGCAGGCGGGGAGGAGGGTGGAACAGCAGGCAGGGAGGAGGGTGGAACAGCAGGCAGGGAGGAGGGTGGAACAGCAGGCAGGGAGGAGGGTGGAACAGCAGGCAGGGAGGAGGGTGGAACAGCAGGCAGGGAGGAGGGTGGAGCAGCAGTCTGGGAGGAGGGTGGAGTAGTAGCCTGGGAGGAGGGTGGAACAGCAGGCAGGGAGGAGGGTGGAACAGCAGGCAGGGAGGAGGGTGGAACAGCAGGCAGGGAGGAGGGTGGAGCAGTAGGCTGGGAGGAGGATGGAGCAGCAGGCTGGGAGGAGGGTGGAGCAGTAGGCTGGGAGGAGGGTGGAGCAGTAGCCTGGGAGGAGGGTGGAGCAGTAGGCTGGGAGGAGGGTGGAGTAGCAGGCTGGGAGGAGGGTGGAGCAGCAGGCTGGGAGGAGGGTGGAGCAGTAGGCTGGGAGGAGGGTGGAGCAGTAGGCTGGGAGGAGGGTGGAGTAGCAGGCTGGGAGGAGGGTGGAGCAGTAGCCTGGGAGGAGGGTGGAGCAGTAGGCTGGGAGGAGGGTGGAGTAGCAGGCTGGGAGGAGGGTGGAGCAGTAGGCTGGGAGGAGGGTGGAGCAGTAGGCTGGGAGGAGGGTGGAGCAGCAGGCTGGGAGGAGGGTGGAGCAGCAGGCTGGGAGGAGGGTGGAGCAGCAGGCTGGGAGGAGGGTGGAGCAGTAGGCTGGGAGGAGGGTGGAGCAGCAGGCTGGGAGGAGGGTGGAGAAGCAGACTGGGAGGAGGGTGGACCAGCAGGCAGGGAGGAGGGTGGAACAGCAGGCGGGAAGGAGGGTGGAGCAGTAGTCTGGGAGGAGGGTGGAGCAGCAGGCAGGGAGGAGGGTGGAACAGCAGGCAGGGAGGAGGGTGGAACAGCAGGCGGGGAGGAGGGTGGAGCAGTAGTCTGGGAGGAGGGTGGAGCAGCAGGCAGGGAGGAGGGTGGAACAGCAGGCAGGGAGGAGGGTGGAACAGCAGGCAGGGAGGAGGGTGGAACAGCAGGCAGGGAGGAGGGTGGAACAGCAGGCGGGGAGGAGGGTGGAACAGCAGGCAGGGAGGAGGCTGGAACAGCAGGCAGGGAGGAGGGTGGAACAGCAGGCAGGGAGGAGGGTGGAACAGCAGGCGGGGAGGAGGGTGGAGCAGCAGGCAGGGAGGAGGGTGGAACAGCAGGCAGGGAGGAGGGTGGAGCAGCAGGCAGGGAGGAGGGTGGAACAGCAGGAGGGGAGGAGGGTGGAGCAGTAGTCTGGGAGGAGGGTGGCGCAGCAGGCAGGGAGGAGGGTGGAACAGCAGGCAGGGAGGAGGGTGGAACAGCAGGCAGGGAGGAGGGTGGAGCAGTAGTCTGGGAGGAGGGTGGAGCAGCAGGCAGGGAGGAGGGTGGAACAGCAGACAGGGAGGAGGGTGGAACAGCAGGCAGGGAGGAGGGTGGAACAGCAGGCAGGGAGGAGGGTGGAACAGCAGGCGGGGAGGAGGGTGGAACAGCAGGCAGGAGGGTGGAACAGCAGGCAGGGAGGAGGGTGGAACAGCAGGCGGGGAGGAGGGTGGAACAGCAGGCAGGGAGGAGGGTGGAACAGCAGGCAGGGAGGAGGGTGGAACAGCAGGTGGGGAGGAGGGTGGAACAGCAGGCAGGGAGGAGGGTGGAACAGCAGGCAGGGAGGAGGGTGGAGCAGCAGGCAGGGAGGAGGGTGGAACAGCAGGCAGGGAGGAGGGTGGAGCAGTAGTCTGGGAGGAGGGTGGAACAGCAGGCAGGGAGGAGGGTGGAACGGCAGGCAGGGAGGAGGGTGGAACGGCAGGCAGGGAGGAGGGTGGAACAGCAGGCAGGGAGGAGGGTGGAACAGCAGGCAGGGAGGAGGGTGGAACAGCAGGCAGGGAGGAGGGTGGAGCAGCAGTCTGGGAGGAGGGTGGAGTAGTAGCCTGGGAGGAGGGTGGAACAGCAGGCAGGGAGGAGGGTGGAACAGCAGGCAGGGAGGAGGGTGGAACAGCAGGCAGGGAGGAGGGTGGAGCAGCAGTCTGGGAGGAGGGTGGAGTAGTAGCCTGGGAGGAGGGTGGAACAGCAGGCAGGGAGGAGGGTGGAACAGCAGGCAGGGAGGAGGGTGGAACAGCAGGCAGGGAGGAGGGTGGAGCAGCAGTCTGGGAGGAGGGTGGAGTAGTAGCCTGGGAGGAGGGTGGAGCAGTAGACTGGGAGGAGGGTGGAGCAGTAGACTGGGAAGAGGGTGGAGCAGTAGGCAAGGACACAACACATGTCAGCCATCTTTACCTTCACTGCTCTTATGAGGTAGAGAGGGGGGTTGGAGATGGGAGTGGCACAGCGAGATGGCAGGGGGAGAGAGTGCAAGAGAGAGTGGTAAATAAAAGAGAGAGGGGGTTACAGAGACAGAAAAGGAAAGAGGGGTAGGGAATGAGAATGAACAGAGGCTGGATTTGGAATTAACAAATGCTCCTATTGTAAAGAAAGCTTGTATCAAGGGGGCAATGTGCTTTCCGATTGTTTAGGGCCCCAATTAACCAGCAAAGCTACAGCATTAATTAGCTTTAGTGTGTGTAGGAGAGTTGATTCAGCACAAAACTGGCACACGAGTGGGAATGTATGTTACTTAGTGACTGCTAAACTGCCTGCTCGTCACAGCAATGGAAGAGGTCATTTCAGTAGTCATAATCATGGGCTGCAATCACATTGATTGTTACAATAGCAATGACTCAAATGTGTATCTAAGGAAGACATTTGCACGAACCATGTTCAGCTTTTAACAGTTCAGATTGTTAGCCGATGTTAATAAATATATGAAGCGTGTTGGTCAGATCTGCAACGTCTAAGCCAGTCACAGCCATCACAGTATATATAGTGTGTAACTGGTCTTCCCTTCTCTTCCAACCTAAAGAAAGTCATGACTGATTTCACTGGGTCTCCTATAGAGCGAAGGTTAATCACGAAGCCCTTTATTTGCCGCCCTTCTCTCTCTCTCCTTCATCCCATTATTCCTCTCTACCCTTATTGCCCTTTCCCTCACTTTTCTTGTTCCATCCTCATATTGTCTACTACATCCCATCCTCTTTTCACCCTCTTTCTCCATCACATCCTGCAATCCCCTCCTCTTGTTTTACATGTAGCTAAGCACATAGCTTAGTAAAAGAGAAGTGACTCACAAGAGGTGTGTGGTGAGGTAATTACAATGGAAAACATAAGTTGTTCACTATCCACCCTTGCAGGTCACCCACAATCGGCAATGGATAAACCTGCACATCCTCCCCTCACACTTGCTTTTCACCTCTCTTTTTTCTCTGCAACCCAAAAGTTCTACATTAGAGTAACCATGGGCCATACTGCAACACTATATTTTGTTCAGCATAATAGCTTCAACAACAGTATGAAAATACATGTTTAATATTCTTCTTTGTGTATCAGATATTTTTGCTTCACAAGAAATCACCTATTTGCTTGCTTGATATTACTCCTGCTTGCATTATGCCAAAAACATTGTATGCTTTGACCAAGGAAATTATGCCTCAGAGCTGTTTCTAGGGAGTTACTTTATTTATTAGGCGAGGTGGTTCTGAAGGGCCACAGTGCCCCCTGATGGACAGCAATGAGAAAGGACTTGATTCTCACCGACTTCATTGACGCCCTCTATACTCTGCAAAGAACAGCCTTTTTATGTCGACATAGGCAGGGGGAAGGGGGGGGTTCTACTAAGCTATGTGGAATTGTTTTAAGAAGGTCATACCAAGAACCATTTTGCTATTTGATTTGTAATTTTAAGATCCCTTGAAGAATCAAAACAATATGTAAAAAACAGAGTCCCCCCCAAAAAAATCTAAAGGAAGTTTGTTTTGAAGTGTGTGTCATATATCTGAGAGATAGCAGATATGTGACACACACTTCAAAAGGAATTTTACTTTTGGCACTAAAACAGTCTCCATATACAATATGCTTCCATACATTTATTAAACTGTTTCACTGGGCGACCTTCAGACGTGTCTTGTGAGGCCTAATAACCAACATGTATGTATTCGTGAGAGTCTCACCTTTCCACATAGGGGTCATATTAGTGTGTAGCCGAAACTGTTCAGACGCTACACACAGAAGTTTGCAGATTGGCTGTACCGACTTCAGACAAGTCCCCAAAACGGAGAACACCACCGTGTTTGTGCTTGTGATATCTTTCCATAGAAGGGTCCTAATAGTTTGTAAGGACGCCATAGACAATTTTGTGAGAAGAGCGATTTTCAGGATGTCTCATGGTCTGACAACCACTCTACCTCCGTCACCTTTCACCACAGATGTGGCAGTGCAACATCAGAAGATGCGGTGGATTGAGACGCATCCAATGCAAAAAACATCTCTAGTTTAAAATTGTGGATTTTTATATTATGCTAATTTGATTTACGTGGGGGCTTTCATAATTCATATCTCGAAATGTATAACATACTAACTTCCTGTGTAGTGAACATTTGTACATTTTTGATCAGAAGGCTATTTATTTCTGAAACACACTCATCAAAATAAGCAAGTTAGTTACAGTGCCTCCTAAAGAAATGAAAAGAGGGTAGGATATAAACGTATTTTTAGTAGCCTAGGTCCAAGAAATATTTGGCCTTGTATAAAAGCACTTCATGCAATTTTACATCATTTTACATGACTGGAGACGTTTTATATCGCACAAATGATCGAAACTGAGATCAATAACAACAACCTTGTCTTGAATCCATCAATAGTCTAGACCAGGTCTGTGGAGACACATATTGTAGGCTATACTATGAGAAAATTAAGCATTTCACACTGCAGGCCTTAAAGCTCAAATCAGTTTTGTTTTTGAAACCCGTTGTGGAATACAGACTGTCCAAAACACCAAGTTACAAATGATCAAATCGGATGTGTGTTCAGACAGCAGTAATTTGCTGACATGGCTACGCTAGTTGTCATAGTAACAGTGTGTGTTCACATTGGTGTAGGCTGATTGGTGGTGGTGCTAGTGCTTCCTATCACTCAGTTTTAAACAAACCATATAAACCATGACAGACTACCTACATGATACATGAATGCCTACAAAAATGCCTACAAAAATGCATTTATTTGTGATTTATTTTCAAAGAACTAAGTAGGCATATTAGATTTCAAATAAGTAGTTATAGAATGAGTTATAACAGTAACTGTTCTTCCTAACAGACATACAAATGATCCTATGATAGCCCATAAAAGGAATAGTTCCACTGACTTACATCAGCCAATGTGAAATAAATATATTAAACAGAAAATCACCTGAAGACAGCATATCTCCTTTCCATGAGTGTTCTCTCCTTCCAACCCCGGTCTCAAGTTGTTTAGAAACACATTTAGCCATGTCATTGTGTTTTTTGTTATCTTGTATGTTGCACCAGGCAATCCAAAAGTAAACATTGACATTATTTGACAGTTAATATTTACATATAGTAATTTGATTTACAGCAGGCAGGGAAAATATAAAAAAAATTCCATGACTTGACCCTGTAATATGCTGTGGTGATGACACTTTGACTGTGTGTTTGTGTGTGTCTTTCTGGACACCAGTAAGAGAGGAGTACAGCCAGAAGCCTACAGATGAGGCTCTGCAGAAGGCAAAGGGAATGAGGGCCGACCTAGGAGGTAAAACGATCATTTAGCCTTCATATCTAAAGCCATCCCTGCCTTCCCAACCAGCCTAGAGAAGTAGTTAACACTCATACTATACGCCTTATACACAAAACACACACATGCACACACACAGGTTCCACCTGAAACACCTCAAACTCCTCAGACCATTACATGACTTCAATCACATATACTACATGTTCACTACAATGGCATGTTTAGTTACAGCGTTACACCCAACCAATGGCATGTTTAGTTACAGCGTTACACCCAACCAATGGCATGTTTAGTTACAGCGTTACACCCAACCAATGGCATGTTTAGTTACAGCGTTACACCCAACCAATGGCATGTTTAGTTACAGCGTTACACCCAACCAATGGCATGTTTAGTTACAGCGTTACACCCAACCAATGGCATGTTTAGTTACAGCGTTACACCCAACCAATGGCATGTTTAGTTACAGCGTTACACCCAACCAATGGCATGTTTAGTTACAGAGTTACACCCAACCAATGGCATGTTTAGTTACAGCGTTACACCCAACCAATGGCATGTTTAGTTACAGCGTTACACCCAACCAATGGCATGTTTAGTTACAGCGTTACACCCAACCAATGGCATGTTTAGTTACAGCGTTACACCCAACCAATGGCATGTTTAGTTACAGCGTTACACCCAACCAATGGCATGTTTAGTTACAGAGTTACACCCAACCAATGACATGTTTAGTTACAGAGTTACACCCAACCAATGGCATGTTTAGTTACAGAGTTACCCCATTGCTTCATTTGTAACTCGGGAGGTGCAATAAACAAAAGGTGAGTGAGAGAGTGGGGTGACCTGGTAGTTCTGAGGTAGCCGAACAAATAATAAGAAATCACCTTTATAATAAAGCATTGCATGCATGTCATTGCATTTGCGTAGTGGTTAGAGCGTTGGACTAGTAACCGGAAGGTTGCAAGTTCAAACCCCCGAGCTGACAAGGTACAGATCTGTCGTTCTGCCCCTGAACAGGCAGTTAACCCACTGTTCCTAGGCCGTCATTGAAAATAAAAATGTGTTCTTAACTGACTTGCCTGGTTAAATAAAAGGTTAAATTAAAAAATAGAGCAGTAGAGTAGAGGCAGTTGCAGACATGGAGAACATTTCTAGTAGCCTAGGGTTCAGAAAGAATGTGGCCTTTTAAAAACATATTTCATGCAATTCTACCTAATTTTACATGACTGGAGACTTTGTGTAATGAACACGAGGGGAGACAGAGAGCTGGTTTCAAGCGCAGGGCGCAGCAGGTGTTTATTGCAAAGGACCACAGGAGAAGGCAGGTAGCTGGGTCCAGGGGCAGGCAGAAGGTCATACACAGGGGGTCCAAAAGGCCAACAGTACAGGCAGGGCAAAGGCTAGTAACATAGTTTGGGAGATCAGGCAATAGGTAGATAACAGGAAATCAAATAGGCTAAAGTACAAGCAGGCTAAAACTATCATACACAGGAGGAGTAAATCACAGGCAACCCAGCGCTCCGAAAGACGTTTGTCACAAAACAAACAATAGCTCACAGTGATGGGGTGCAAAGAACTGAACTAAATAGTGTGTGATAATGACATACAGGTGTGTGAACAGGTGATTGGGATCTGGAGAGTGAGCTGCGTTCAGGGGATCTAGGTGTTTGAGAGTGAGCTGGAAAGTGGGCTGTAATATGAGCTGCGTTCAGGGGACCTACGTGTTTGAGGGTGTGAGTTGGAAACAGACGTTACACTTTAGCAGAATCTTTTTTAATACCGCACATGATCAAAATGGCAGGCTACTTTGACACTGACAAAAACGACCTGGTCTTGAATCAATCAATAGCCTAGTCCTATGTGTGCGGAGACACATATTGTAGGTTACAATATGAGGAAATTATAGTCCTAAAAATGCTTTCCAGTTTCACTGGCTCACCAAATGACGCACAGCTCACATGCTGGTGATGGTAAATGCGCTCATTCCAAAAGCCCCTCTCTTTTGTTAAACAATATTTGGAAGTTGATGAAATATGTTGGTAGCCTACAGTATAGTATTCTCTTCTCAGCAGGAGCCATTTTCTTTACAAGCTGTGTTTCCCGATGAACAATAAGGGTAGGGTTGTAGAGAATCATGAATGTAATAAGAAATCTTAGGTTCTGGCTTAAGACCGGTAGCAACCACAACAGAATGTCCGGTCAGAACAAGGATGAGGCAGATGTCCAGGTTAAGGGGAGTTTAATGGAAAAAGATGTCCACATTCACACACACCTGATCCCTCATGGTTCAGATCACTGAGAAGCATGTCCAGTCAGAACTGACATGAACTATGTGGTTCTGAAAGGAAAGAAGAGAAAGAAAAGTTAGGCTATAGCACTGCTATAATATGAATGACATGGCTGTATAAACTAGCACAGGTAAATATATAACAGCAAGGGTTATACACTACAGCAGGCATATGGCCTAGTCACATGGCAATAGACTAAACAGCCTGTTGGACTTGTACATATGAAACATCAGGCATACAGGGATTCAGTCCACAGGAGGAAAACATGTGGAAGGCCTCATCAGGATGGGGAAAGTAGGTTTCTGACCACACAGCATGCTGGGATTAATAGATTAACTGAAACTGAAGTCCCGGGAATCAAGGCCACTGATAGGCTGAAGGAGATGTGGTGATAAGTATTTGGCGTGACCTTAACCAATAAGACACAAACAAAAGTGGGGGTCCTCTGAATGGGAGACTAAAGTGCCCGACTAGAACTAACCAGAAGGGATGGCTGGAATCAGCTGACTGAAGCTTGCAGTTTTAACACCCACAATTGTATTTGAAATAATGCGAAAGGCCTGTTTTGTCTGCATGCTGTTTTTTTCACTTATAGATTTACTGTGCATTCCTGACTGTAGGCTATTCCTTGTTATTGGGCTACAATCCACAGCTAGGCTATTTTTTAAAAGAAGCTATTGATCCTCTGTGGCTAAATTATAGGCCTGCTCATGGTGTAGTAGGCTATTCTGAATTATTTAATTTATTTCTGAACAGACAGCAGTAAAATTATAACTTTGGCAAATGTATTCCAATATATCAGGGGTGCTGCAGTTCCTTCAGAATGCTTCGCGTGGCTATGATTCTAAAAGGAAATCAATTATGAAGTGCAATGCTGGAGAGATGAGAGTTGCAGACTCATATCTATCAGAGCAGAGAGGGATCATAGAAAGTAAATCTCATTCCAGTCATGTGAGATACTGGTGCGCTTCTCACACAGCCATGGCCACACGTTGGTCTCAAATATAGTTTACAATGTTGTGCAAACCATAAAGCCGGGCCGGCCCAGCCCAAATAAACCCTTAGAATAGTAAGCCCGGGCAGAAGATATCATTTTTCACATTATGTCATTGTTTTGTTTTTTTGTGACGGGCAAGAGAATTAACGGAGAGGCAACTCGAATGAACTTTGATAACTTTTATTCAAATTTTTACATTGCAAAAATTGAAAACTCAATATAATGCTATGAGAGGTACCGGAGCCAGTCAAAATGTTTCCAGAACAAAACAACCCAAAACAGAGTGGTGCCAATTGCTGTTCCGGCAGGATCCTGCTCAAATTAAGCACCAGCTACACCCAACCATAGACATGTTTAGTTACAGAGTTACACCCAACCATAGGCATGTTTAGTTACAGAGCTACACCCAACCATAGACATGTTTAGTTACAGAGTTACACCCAACCATAGACATGTTTAGTTACAGAGTTACACCCAACCATAGACATGTTTAGTTACAGAGTTACACCCAACCATAGGCATGTTTAGTTACAGAGTTACACCCAACCATAGGCATGTTTAGTTACAGAGCTACACCCAACCATAGACATGTTTAGTTACAGAGTTACACCCAACCATAGACATGTTTAGTTACAGAGTTACACCCAACCATAGACATGTTTAGTTACAGAGTTACACCCAACCATAGGCATGTTTAGTTACAGAGTTACACCCAACCATAGACATGTTTAGTTACAGAGTTACACCCAACCATAGACATGTTTAGTTACAGAGTTACACCCAACCATAGACATGCTTAGTTACACAGTTACACCCAACCATAGGCATGTTTAGTTACAGAGTTACACCCAACCATAGGCATGTTTAGTTACAGAGTTACACCCAACCATAGACATGCTTAGTTACAGAGTTACACCCAACCATAGGCATGTTTAGTTACAGAGTTACACCCAACCATAGACATGTTTAGTTACAGAGTTACACCCAACCATAGACATGTTTAGTTACAGAGTTACACCCAACCATAGACATGCTTAGTTACAGAGTTACACCCAACCATAGGCATGTTTAGTTACAGAGTTACACCCAACCATAGGCATGTTTAGTTACAGAGTTACACCCAACCATAGACATGCTTAGTTACAGAGTTACACCCAACCATAGACATGCTTAGTTACAGAGTTACACCCAACCATAGACATGCTTAGTTACAGAGTTACACCCAACCATAGGCATGTTTAGTTACAGAGTTACACCCAACCATAGGCATGTTTAGTTACAGAGTTACACCCAACCATAGACATGCTTAGTTACAGAGTTACACCCAACCATAGGCATGTTTAGTTACAGAGTTACACCCAACCATAGACATGTTTAGTTACAGAGTTACACCCAACCATAGGCATGTTTAGTTACAGAGTTACACCCAACCATAGACATGCTTAGTTACAGAGTTACACCCAACCATAGACATGTTTCGTTACAGAGTTATACCCAACCATAGGCATGTTTAGTTACAGAGTTACACCCAACCATAGACATGTTTCGTTACAGAGTTATACCCAACCATAGACATGCTTAGTTACAGAGTTATACCCAACCATAGACATGCTTAGTTACAGAGTTATACCCAACCATAGGCATGTTTAGTTCATTTTTGAAACTGCACTTGAAGAAACTCTGAAAGTTCTTGAAATGTTCCAACTTGACTGACCTTTATGTCTTAAGTGTAATGATGGACTGCTGCTTCTCTTTGCTTATTTGAGTTGTTCTTGTCATAATATGGATTGGTATTTTACCAAATAGGGCTATCTTGTCACAAAACTACTGATTGGCGCAAACGCATTAAGAAGAAAGTAAATTCCACAAATTAACTTTTAAGAAGGCACACCTGTTAATTTAAATGCATTCCAAGTGACTACCTCATTAACCTGGTTGAGAGAATGCCAAGAGTGTGCAAAGCTATCATCAATGCAAAGGGTGGCGATTTGAAGAGTTTAACACTTTTTTGGTCACTACATGATTCCATATGTGTTATTTCATAGTTTTGATGTCATCACTATTATTCTACAATGTAGAAAATAGTCAAATTAAAGAAAGGTTACTGTGAACACTGAGGATGTACCCGCTTTAAGTTACAGTTTTAACAGTGGCCAAGTAAGCTACTGTGGCTATTTTATCATAATGTAGGCCTACCAGAGACCCCCTACCATCAGAAACAATAGAGCAAATGCATCCCATTACATTTTGACATGGAAATAGTTGTTTTATCATTCAGCCTACAGTAGCAGGCAATGTGTGCTGTTCAATGTAGGCCTATATTCCATGAAACTGTTTTTTAAACAGTCTGGGCTTGCCATTAACCCATTTATCCACTTGTCCTTCAGACCAGGAGGTGACTGAAAATCTATGCAAGAAAACATTTTACAAAATAAAATCCATTATTATTCCCATGACATTATTACAGTGAATCAGACAACTGATGCTACCCTCTGCTTATTTGGCTACTTAGCTTATTCAAGCCTGTCTCAAAATACAACACTGCCCCTTGAAGACTACAAAACATATATTTTTACCTGACTCGCTTTTCAATGTCTAGAAATGTACAAGTTTTGTGCTCTTGTAGGAAGCGATCATTCCCCTATTGCTTACTACAAATGATCTATAACTGGGCTAATAACTCACTAGCTATCAAAGGGTATGAGGCTACATGCAGCTCTCTCTGATCTTAAAGCAGCACATCTACTCACAACCTCTCATGCTGTAAACACTGTCCAGTTTAAAGTAAATGGCACAGATCCATATATGTGACTCGTTTCAGGAAACTAGGCGTATGTCACCACCTCACAGGAGAGGCATTTGAATGTAAACATAAACATAAATGCCTTCTGAAAAAGGTGAACTTTCATGTGACTTACTAACAAATATGTATTCCATCTGTAAAGTAATACAATTGTTAAATTACAAGCCCAGTTGGTTAGACACGGAAAAAGACCGGAACCTTCCCACTAGCCATGATTGGAGATAATGAATGGGCTGGACATGCTTCCTTTGCTAGCTAAACTACTAAAGTAGATGTTAAGTTGTTAAAACTGTCACCATTTCATTACAATATGATTTGGCCAATTTACTTACAGTGGGGCAAAAAAGTATTTAGTCAGCCACCAATTGTGCAAGTTCTCCTACTTAAAAAGATGAGAGAGGCCTGTAATTTTCATAATAGGTACACTTCAACTATGACAGACAAAATGAGAGAGGAAAAATCCAGAAAATCACATTTTAGGATTTTTAATGAATTTATTTGCAAGTTATGGTGGAAAATGAGTATTTGGTCACCTACAAACAAGCAAGATTTCTGGCTCTCACAGACCTGTAACTTCTTCTTTAAGAGGCTCCTATGTCCTCCACTCATTACCTGTATTAATGGCACCTGTTTGAACTTATGCACCTATGATGAAAATTACAGGCCTCTCTCATCTCTTTAAGTGGGAGAACTTGCACAATTGCTGGCTGACTAAATACTTTTGTGCCCCACTGTATATTTGCCATACACTTTAATTAAACATTTATTTTACAAATTCATCTAAGTGCATGTCGACATTTATTTTTTAAATAATTTCCAAATACATTTGAAAATATATTAAACAAATACAATACCAGTCAAGTTGACACACCTTCTCATTCAAGGGTTTGTCTTTATTTTTTTTACTATTTTCTACTTTGTAGAATAATAGTGAAGACATCAAAACTATGAAAAAAACACGCATGGAATCATGTAGTAACCAAAAAAAGTGTTAAACAAATCCAAATGTATTTTATTTGTGAGGTTCTTCAAAGTAGCCACCCTTTGCCTTGATGACAGCTGTGCTAGAGGTGTAACAGTTCACTGCACTGAACCGGTTTGTTATACGTGACTCACCAAATGAATTTTGTCTTATGGGTTTTGTCCAACATGTCTCTGGACCCACTCACTGTCACAGTCATACTCTGGACCTAGTTTTGTCCCATGGAATAAATGTTGTGGATCTTAATGTTTTTCCTCATAATCCTGGACCACCATTTTATTACGTTTGCAATTGCAACAAATAATCTGCTCAGACCCCAACCAAGGAACATCAAAAGCTGTGCTATAAATTCAGACAACACAAAGATTCCTTGATGTCTTTCCAGATTCCCTCTGTCTACCCAAGGACAAAAATCAGTTAACCACCTAACTGAGCTCAATTTAACCTTGCGCAATACCCTAGATGCAGTTGCACCCCTAAAAACTAAAAACATTTCTCATAAGAAACTAGCTCCCTGGTACACAGAAAATACCTGAGCTCTGAAGCAAGCTTCCAGAAAATTGGAACGGAAATGGCGCCACACCAAACTGGAAGTATTCAAACTGGCTTGGAAGGACAGTACCGTCCAGTATCGAAGAGCCCTTACTGCTGCTCGATCATCCTATTTTTCCATTCATGAACTTCTTTGAGGAAAATATCATGATTATTATAAAGCAAATTACGGCCTCCTCTTTAAATCTGCGTATTCCTTCAAAGCTCAGTTGTCCTGAGTCTGCACAACTCTGCCAGGACCTAGGATCAAGAGAGACGCTCAAGTGTTTTAGTACTATATCTCTTGACACTAATGAAAATAATCATGGCCTCTAAACCGTCAAGCTGCATACTGGAACCTATTCCAACTAAACTACTGCCTCCTATGTTGAACATAATAAACGGCTCTCTATCCACCGGATGTGTACCAAACTCACTAAAAGTGGGAGTAATAAAGTCTCTTGAAAAAGCCAAACCTTGACCCAGAAAATATAAAAAACTATCGGCCTATATCGAATCTTCCATTCCTCTCAAAATTTTTAGAAAGGCTGTTGCGCAGCAACTCACTGCCTTCCTGAAGACAAACAATGTATATGAAATGCTTCAGTCTGGTTTTAGACCCCATCATAGCACTGAGACTAAATAAACTTCAGTTAGTGCTAAATATGGCTGCTAGAATCCTATTCATCATATTAATCATATTAATCCAGTGCTAGCCTCCTGGCTTCCTGTCAAGGCAAGGGCTGATTTCAAGGTTTTACTGCTAACCTACAAAGCATTACATGGGCTTGCTCCTACCCATCTCTCTGATTTGGTCCTGCCGTACATACCTACACGTACGCTAGGGTCACAAGACGCAGGCCTCCTAATTGTCCCTAGAATGTCTAAGCAAACAGCTGGAGGCAGGGCTTTCTCCTATAGAGCTCCATTTTAATGGAATGGTCTGCCTACCCATGTGAGAGACGCAAACTCGATCTCAACCTTTAAGTCTTTACTGAAGACTCATCTCTTCAGTGGGTCATATGATTGAGTGTAGTCTGGCCCAGGAGTGTGAAGGTGAACGGAAAGGCTCTGGAGCAACGAACCGCCCTTGCTGTCTCTGCCTGGCCAGTTCCCCTCTTTCCACTGGGATTCTCTGCCTCTAACCCTATTACAGGGGCTGAGTCACTGGCTTACTAGGGCTCTTTCATACCGTCCCTAGGAGGGGTGCGTCACTTGAGTGGGTTGAGTCACTGATGTGATCTTCCTGTCTGGGTTGGCGCCCCCCCTTGGGTTGTGCCGTGGAGGAGATCTTTGTGGGCTATACTCGGCCTTGTCTCAGGATTGTAAGTTGGTGGTTGAAGATATCCCTCTAGTGGTGTGGGGGCTGTGCTTTGGCAAAGTGGGTGGGGTTATATCCTTCCTGTATGGCCCTGTCCGGGGTGTCCTCGGATGGGGCCACAGTGTCTCCTGACCCCTCTGGTCTCAGCCTCCAGTATTTATGCTGCAGTAGTTTATGTGTCGGGGGGCTAGGGTCAGTTTGTTATATCTGGAGTACTTCTCCTGTCCTATCCGGTGTCCTGTGTGAATTTAAGTATGCTCTGTCTAATTCTCTCTTTCTCTCTCTCGGAGGACCTGAGCCCTAGGACCATGCCTCAGGACTACCTGACATGATGACTCCTTGCTGTCCCCAGTCCACCTGGCCGTGCTGCTGCTCCAGTTTCAACTGTTCTGCCTGTGATTATTATTATTTGACCATGCTTGTCATTTATGAACATTTGAACATCTTGGCCATGTTCTGTTATAATCTCCACCCAGCACAACCAGAAGAGGACTGGCCACCCCACATAGAGAGGAACCAGGCTAGGTTTCTTCCTAGGTTTTGGCCTTTCTAGGGAGTATTTCCTAGCCACCGTGCTTCTACACCTGCATTGCTTGCTGTTTGGGGTTTTAGGCTGGGTTTCTGTACAGCACTTTGAGATATCAGCTGATGTACGAAGGGCTATATAAATACATTTCATTTGATTTATGTAGCAAACATTTGAATTTCTGTTTTTTACAATGGATAAAAGTAGAGACTCAGAGCTACAAAATGGTATATCATCCACTGCATTTGAGGAACAATGGGAAAGTAATTCTGCTTGGAAAGTTTTGCATTTTAGCATTTTGGTGAGAGCTCTTCTTTGTCTACACCCATTCAGCATTGTTCACACCCTCTTAAGCTTTAGCCCCACCCATCTCCTTGCATTCTGAGCGCACTCTTGACGCTCTGGCCGATGATTTGTTTACCTCTGGATAACATGAAAACAGTCGATCCAGCTCTGCTGACAACAATTTCATTATGCTTTTGTGCTGATGTTTACTGACACCGACCATATTCAACGGGTGTTGTACACTTTAGCTTAAGACATGTAGCTAACTAGGTAAACAACATGTAAGATCACACACATCACGTCATGCTAGCTAACGAGCCAGCCTGCTAACGCTAGCTAACAGTACACTTAAGCTTAAAAGGAAACCACTGTCAAAATTAGAAACATGTCATATCTGAAAATGTAGCGAGCTAGACTATCTTACCTGTCTGTATACATCATTATACATGATATGATGGACGCGTCTCCCTGGATCCATACCACAAATGCCCTTAGTTTGAAGACATAATCCGGAAACAGGTGTTTTCCCACCTCTTCTGCAATCATACTCTAATTCTAATCATTTCAAAACTCGATCCTCCAGAAAGTAGAGAGAAACACTTATGCAACTACATTTTAAAAAAGCCGCGTTCGACAGGGTTACCAACACAGACTGACCAGCTCAAATAGACAAAAGTCTTATATATTGCAGACTAATACAAACTCATCTCTCGGCATATCCAGCCCACTCATTATCTCAGCCAATCATGGCTAGTGGGAAGATTGCCGTCTTTTTATGTAGTTTAACCAACAAGGCTCGTAATTTAACAATGTTATTCGTATTTACAGATGGCAAGTTTGTTAAGGCACATGAAAGTTCACATGTTCAAGAAGGCATTTCTGCCCAAAAATGCATTTTGATAAAAAAAAAACGTTTTTATTCAAACTGCTCTGCTGTGAAGTCGTGACTTGCAATATACACCTAGTTTCTTTAATCGGGTCACATATATGGTCGTTTTTTGGTTGGTTTAAAGTTTAGGTTTTGCTATACATTTTTCCATCTGCCGTTTTCACATGTAACAGTGTTGTTTCCCAGCCATCTGCATCCACTCACCATTCATGATGAATGACCACTGCGCTGCAGCTGACCCCAGGGCCAGGAGGTTGCCAACTTCAACAGCCAGGAGTTAATAGAGCAGGTGTTCTTCCAGATTGACACCTGTGTTAATTACAGTGATTGTGGCCACTATTTTCACAGCTCCTGCTTTTCCAAAGTCCCCCACAACATGGCACCAAATACGTTTAGTTTTTTGCCCTAGCACTACACAGCTGATTCAAATAAACAATCAAAGCTTGATGATGAGGTGGTTATTTGAATCAGCTGTGTAGTGCTAAAGCAACAACCACAACGTACACCAAAAGGGCCCCAGGGTTGAGTTTGGGAAACACTGCTATAATGAAAGGAGAAGAAGAGATGAATGTGAAAAAGTGGAGAAAGGAGGGTGGATGCAAAAGAAAGAGATGTCTCACAAAGTAATCAAAACCACCGTTAAGACAATCTCCAAATGGTGCTGGGCACGCAGACTTGTTTTTGTGTTATCAGCAAAGACACCATTCTCCTCTAAGCTGGACTGGGGCCCACCGAGCGATTCCATTACAGACGAAATGGGATAGCAGCACAATTATCTCAAGTCCAATTCTCCAAACCCCATTGTATCTGTAAACTGAGGCCTGAGCAAGGATTAATGTGTGTGTCTGGGGGTTGGTGAGGGTGGTAAGGAGGTAGACTGGGAGCGGGGAGTAAATCGGGAAGAGGGGGAGGGAAGCGTGGGAGTGGAGTGAGGAGGGGGAGTGAAGCTGGAGAAGGGGGATTGAGTGGGGAGGGAAGTGGGGCGAGGATGGAGGGAAGCGGGAGGAGGAGGGAGTGGGGGGGAATAAAGCAGGGGGATAGGCGAGGGAAGCTGGAGGGGGGCTGGAGGAGGAAGGGCTGTAGCTCTAGCTCTTTCCACTAATCACAGAGGGAGAGGAAGAAGAAAAGAGACCAATAAATATATGGAACACTGGAAAGAAAATAAGCTCTTGAATCAAAAGGCTGGCCTTGTGTGCCATGGAGATCAGTTTGGGGTGGTTGTCTGGAGGATGCCTACCACAACAGGAAGAGAACAAAAACAGCGACAGGGAAAATATATAAACAAAAAGCCTATTTACTGTTGCATGTAATGGAAAAACCCAATCGCCAGAGAGTGACGCAACGTTTGCAATGGCAGGCGGAATGACAAAAGCCCCTGGCATTCCCATCATGCTTCTCATCTCACTTTACCATACAATGATGACATTATGTGCAAGGTCTTTTGCTACTGCATCCATATTATGCCAACGCTCAACAGTATTGGATAAAAGTCAGGACTTCTAGTTGGGTATCAACTTTTTAAGGCCTTTCCCTTGACACATCATCAACACAAAAGGTGTGAGATTACCATCAACCAGTGGCGACCCGTCATTCAGGGTGGTGGGGTTGAGCCCCACATTTTTAGCTACACATTTTTTGGGGGGTGGGGGGGGATTGCCTGTTTTGCATGTTATTTTGGCATTATCACATGTTACATAAGTTTACAAACAATGTCAAAAATAAATAAACAAAGCTGCATACAAACATGATCTCTTTTTTGCTGTATTGAGTAAGGCAGCTCCAAAATGCAGGTGTTTCAGCCTAGGTCAGTGCTTTCTGTGGTGGTGGGGCAGTCAGAGGAAAATACGGAGCGTAGGTGTTGGTAATGTTCTCTAGTTGCGCCATGATTGGCTTAGTGTTCTGTCACTCATGGGGACACTACGTTACTGCCAAGTCTAAGGGTAGAGCTTGAAAATACAAGTCCCTTTGGGTTCTGCCATAGAGTTATATTAGAAGTGCCCATCCAAGATGGCTCAGGGTCATTGGCCACAAATAAAATGACGTCAAATCATGTTATATCTACAACTTGATTGGACTGATCATGTCAATATCATACTTTCAAAATCTTAGCTAGCAGTCATCATCATGAATCAAGTTGACAATCTACTGGCAAATCCTTTTTAATCCTTGTCATATGAAGATAAATAATTAAGAGAAATGATAGATAAAACATATCAGTGCTCATCGGCCATTGGACATAAACATTACACAACAAGTTGGAAATCGCAAATTCAACAATGAGTGGTTTGTAAGGAATCAGTGGCTAACTGCAAGCATTTCAAAACAATCACTAGTCTGCTATTCAGTGGAGTGGCTATGTTGTCTCAAATCTGGCATTAAGGGTCTCTTTTCCAAGTTTAAAATTATAAACATTCAACATTGGCCATGCTGTCAATGAAGCATGATTTGTTTCACGCTCAAAACAACGGTGAACTGCGAAATCTGACTTCAGTGAGTTCAAGACAACTGGGAACTCGGGAATAACCATCTCTGACTGGGAAAATGTGTTTTGAACGGTCATCCAACTCGCAATTATAAATCCGGAACGTGGGTCTCTTTCTAGAGCTATGACCTGAAGATCACTGACGTCATCATGATTCAACCTTCTCACAAAGACGTCTGTAGCGTCCGAAGGGTTTGGCCTAAAAAACTAATATGACCCCCCTGGAAAGACAAGACTCTCACAAACACGATGGTGTTCGCCGTTTTGGGACACGTCTGAAGTCGGTACAGCCGATCTGCCAACTTCTGTCTGTACACTCTTAGAATAAAGGGTTTAAAAATGGTTCTTTGCGGAGGGATAGGGTACTTTCTACCAAGAACTGTTTTGATCAGAAGAACCCTTTTTGGAAGAAAGCATTCTTTGATGATTATTTGGAAGGCAAGAAGGATTCTTTGGAAGGCAGGAAGGGTTCTTCATATACAGTATATTATTTCTCAGCATGGTCTATTGGAGGGAGATTTTCATTGGTTAATACATTTTATGCTACAGAAAGATAAATAACATACAATTTTCTAAAATAATCCAATCTGTAGGATTTATTGCACCCATTAACGAGATGGTTGTTCTAGTTTAGATGATTGAGGTTGTCTCAATATTAAATCTTCCCTACCCTGGCAGTCATTTTGAATGCAGGTTGCGGGTGATTAACAATTCCACTTGTTGGATATCCTAACTGGACTCCAAAAGGAACTACACATCACTTTGCAAGCCAGCATAATATGACTTACAGGCTTGATGTGGCCTGTAAACCAGGAGATTCCTAACACCACTGTGTTACAGTATACAGTAACTAGGCCCTCAAAGAAAGGCCTTATGATACAGTGGGGCAAAAAAGCATTTAGTCAGCCACCAATTGTGCAAGTTCTCCCACTTAAAAAGATGGAGATTCAGTCTTCCCAGCCTGGTGCAGGTCTACAATTTTGTTTCTGGTGTCCTTTGACAGCTCTTTGGTCTTGGCCATAGTGGAGTTTGGAGTGTGACTGTTTGAGGTTGTGGACAGGTGTATTTTATACTGATAACAAGTTCAAACAGGTGCCATTAATACAGGTAACGAGTGGAGGACAGAGGAGCCTCTAAAAGAAGAAGTTACAGGTCTGTGAGAGCCAGAGATCTTGCTTGTTTGTAGGTGACCAAATACTTATTTTCCACCATAATTTGCAAATAAATTCATAAAAAATCCTACAATGTGATTTTCTGGATTTTTTTCTCCCTCATTCTGTCTGTCATAGTTGAAGTGTGCCTCTGATAAAAGTTACAGGCCTCTCTCATCGTTTTAAGTGGGAGAACTTGCACAATTGGTGGCTGACTAAATACCTTTTTTGCCCCACTGTATATGTAATGTATTGTCATAAATAATACAATTTTAAAGGCTAATATCGCTGGTGGAACCGTTCAAAGAGGGTTCTAGGAATAACCCTCTAAAGATAAAAGGGTTCTAGGTAGAACCTTTTAGATTATAAAATGGTTCTTGGTAGAACCCTTCATAGAGGGTTCTAGGCAGAATGCTTCATAGAGTGTCCTAGGTAGAACTTTATACAGAGGGTTCTTTGAAGAACCCTACATAGAACCCCTTGCAAAGGGTTCTACCCAGCACCAAAAAGGGTTCCCCTATGGGGACAAATTGGGAAAAACCCTGTATGGTTCTACTTGACAAGTGTAGCATCCGAACAGTTTGGGCTACATACTAATATGACACCACCATCGACTCTCACGAACACATAAATGTCAGTGGTTTGGTCTAGGACAGGGTTCCCCGCTGAGTTTTCTGAAAAATAAAATAAAAAACATAAGACTGTAAAAACACAAATCAGCTCCTTGTGATTTTAATTTTGGAAATCTGTTCCAAAGTATTCCCACTCATAATAGAGCGATGCATGTGATCATATACAAATGTAGGCTAGGTTTGAAATTATAATATTTTTTTCAAACAGTATATCCGTTTGGGTTTCTTGTGGTCAATTTGCAGTCTACAAATTCATTTTTACTTACGTTCCGGCCTCCTGACCATCGGCTCAAGAAAAAAAGAAGAAAAAAAATGATTGGCCTGCAGCCGAATTTAGTTGATGATCCCTACTCTAGTACACCCACAAGCCTCACAAGACTCATCTGAAAGTATTACGGTACCAGTAAAACACAATTATGGAAGTATTTATGAATGTACTTTAGTGCAAATCTAAGCCTTCAGTGAACAGGATTTTTTACATGATCTTTATTTTAGTTACCTTAATTGTGTTTCAGCTATCCCTGAACCTGATTTAGCATTCAGCATTTTTTCAGTTGTCTTCAAAAAAACTAAGGGTTAATTAAAGGTAGGTTGAATGTTCCGGAATTATCAGAAATAATTCATAAAAGCGATGATGCTTGGATCAAGGCCAGGAAAACAGGCTTAGGCCCGGGCTGGCAAGCTTGTAAGCCACTGAGGAATTATTGTGTAAGACAAATCAGAAAGTCTAAATCTGATTATTATGTAACCGCTCTTTCGGATTGTAAAGGGAAACTGTCAAATTCCTGAAGGATTCTACTTCCTCCTCTCTGCCACAACAAATAAATTCAGACACTTGCCTCATTACAGGAAAAAAATGCCATTATTGACGCATCATTGTTGGCTCAGTAACCCACATTTTTAGTTAATATTGTTATCGGGAAATATTCCAAAAGTATGGAATTCAGGACGGGGATAGTAGTGATCTTAATAATTATGACCCCGTTTCAAGGCTTCCTTGTCTAGCTAAGATTATTGAACCCTTGGTAAATGTACAACTTTTCTCTTTATTATCTGAGAAATGTATTTTTAATGTAAACCAATCAGGGTTTAGGCCTGGCCATAGCACTATTACAGCAACCACTTTAGTTGTTGATGATCTTGTCAATACTTTAGAAACTCAAATGAAATATGCTGCTTTGTTAGTGGACCTGTCAAAAGCTTTTGATACTGTTTATGAGGCTATTTTATTGAATAAGTTGTCCTCGATAGGCCTGAGCTCTGACACCTGTTCATGGTTTCATGATTATCTTAGTGACAGAACTCAGGCCACCGTGATTGATGGGGTTAAGTCAGAATTTCATGAAGTGCACAAAGGTGTGCCACAGGGGTCGATTTTGGAAGCTGTTCTCTTCACTAGTTATATGAACACCATTGGTCAAGCTGTTAAAAATGGTAAACTTCATCTCTATGTGGATGATACTATTATGTATGCTATTGCCCTGACTGTTGACCTGGCTGTGTCAAAACTACTGTCAGATGTTATTGCTATGCAGGAATCTCTTGCTTATGTAAAACGTGTTCTTAATACGGGCAAAACAAAATACATAATGTTCACTCATTAGATGGTTCTCCAATTGAACGTGTTCCCGCATATAAATACTTAGGCATTTGGATTTATATGGATGTGACGTTAAACAAACAAATAGATGAGCTCGTTAAGAAGCTAAGAATTAAAGTTGGCTTTTTCTATCGAAACAGATTGTGCCGTTCTCTAAGCAGTAGGAAGCAGATTATTCAGTCAACCTTTTTATCTGTTCTTGATTATGGTGATATTATTTATACAATACAGCTGCTACAACTCTTAAACCTTTAAATGCCATCTACCATAGTGCCCTTCGTTTTTTTACAAGTGACAGTTTTGATACTCATCACTGCATCCTGTATCAAAAATGCCCTACTTTATAAACTTCAGTCTTATCTAACTTTGCTGTTGAAGTATAGACATCTGAGTTGCATAACCAGTTCACAGAATTGGTTAACTCTTGAGGTTCCTAGGGTCTTCACCGAGCTAGGTAAATCTGCTTTTAGCTTTAAAGCACCGTATTGTTGGAACAAAATTTCAAAACACATTTAAATGAGACGTTCTGCTGCCGTTCGCAACGTTTAGAGTATTGATTGGGGACTTATTTGTGGAGGAATGTAACCGTTTTTCTGGCCGATTTGTGATGTTTTACTTGTGCTTCCGATGACTGTGTTTTTGTATCCTAATGTGCCAAATTTACAGTGCCAGTCAAAAGTTTGGACACACCTACTCATTCAACACAACTATGAAATAACACATATGGAATCATGTAGTAAGCAAAAAAGTGTAAAACAAATATATTCTATATTTGAGGTTCTTCAAATAGCCACCCTTTGCCTTAACGACAGCTTTGCATACTCTTGGCATTCTGTCAACCAGCTTCACCTGGAATTCAATTCCAACAGTCTTGAAGGAGTTCCCACATATGCTGAGCACTTGTTGGCTGCTTTTCCTTGACTCTGAGGTCCGACTCATCCCAAACCATCTCAATATGATTGAGATCGGGGGATTGTGGAGGCCAGGTCATCTGATCCAGCACTCCATCACTCTCCTTCTTGGTAAAATAGCCCTTACACAGCCTGGATGTGTGTTGGGTCATTGTCCTGTAGAAAAACAAATGATTGTGGGACTAAGCGCAAACCAAATGGGATTGCGTATCGCTGCAGAATGCTGTGGTAGCCATGCTGGTTAAGTGTGCCTTGAATTCTAAATAAATCACAGACAGTGTCACCAGCAAAGCACCCCCACACCATAACAACTCCTCCTCCATGCATTACGGTGGGAAATATACATGCAGAGTTAATCCATTTAACCAAAAATCTCCAATTTGGACTCCAGACCAAAGGACACATTTCTGACGGTCTAATGTCCATTGCTCGTGTTTCTTGGCCCAAGCAAGTCTCTTCTTATTGGTGTCCTTCAATAGTGGTTTCTTTGCAGCAATTCGATCATGAAGGCCTGATTCACACAGTCTCCTCTGAACAATTGATGTTGAGATGTGTTAATTGAACTCTGTGAATCATTTATTTCGGCTGCAATTTCTGAGGCTGGTAAACTCTAATGAACTTATGAACTGGTAACTCTAATGAACTTATCCTTAGCAGAGGTAACTCTGGGTCTTCCATTCCTGTGGCGGTCCTCATGAGAGTCAGTTTCATCATAGCGCTTGATGGTTTTGTCATCAAGGCAAATGGTGGCTATTTGAAGAAGTGTTTAACACTTTTTTGGTTACAACATGATTCCATATGTGTTATTTCATAGTTTTGATGTCTTCACTATCATTCTATTATACAATGTAGAAAATAGTAAAAATAAAGAAAGTTTACTGTGAACACTGAGGATGTACCCGCTTTAAGTCTCTCCGGGTGCTCATTGACTCTGGGGCGGATGAGAATTTCATGGACGCTACCCCAGTTTCTGAATTAGGTATCCCCACGCAACTCCTCTCTGTTCCCATGGATACTAGAGCACTGGACAGCCGCTCCATTGGTAGAGTTACCCACAGCACTGTTCCTGTTAATCTGCGGGTTTCAGGAAATCACAGTGAGGCTATACAGCTTCTCCTCATTGAGTCCCCCCATGTTCCTGTTGTGGGATTTACTTGGCTCCAAAAACACAACCCCGTTATTGACTGGACCATGAGTTCAATCCTGGGTTGGAGTCCGTTCTGCCATTCCCATTGCCTCAAAGCAGCGCAGCCTTCCCCGAGACGGCCTCCTCAAGGCTTAAGTCAAGCCTCGGATTTCTCCCAGGCATCACACCGCCTCGTGGTCAGCTATATTCCAAGGCTGTGGAGGAGTATATTGAGGACTCTCTGGCTGCTGGAGGCATCCATCCTTCTGTATCCCCTACCGGCACAGGGTTTTTTGTTGTGGAAAAGAAGGAAAAGACCCTGTGTCCGTGCATTGACTACCGGGCCTTAACGACATAACAATCAAGAATCATTACCCCCTACCACTCCTCTCCTATGGCTTTCGAACCTCTCCGGGGGCCACCATCTTCTCCAAACTGGATCTTCGGAATGCTTGGGAATGGTTTGGATTCGCAAAGGGGATGAGTGGACATTATGAGTACCTGGTCATACTGTTTGGACTCACCAACACCCCTGCGGTCTTCCAGGTCCTGGTAAATGATGTGCTCTGGCACATGTTAAATTGTTTCGTGTTTGTCTACCTCGACGACATCCTGTTTTTTTCCCGTTCTGCCAAGAACAGGTCCTCCATGTTCGACAAGTCCTTCAGCACCTCCTGGATTTCCAGTTATTTCTGAAAGCAGGGAAATGCAAGTACCTCTCCCAAGGTACCGTTCACATGGTCCCCAGCAGTTGACAGAGCCTTTGTGGACCTGAAGCATTGATTCACTACAGCCCTCCTCCATCCGGACCCGTCCCATCAGTTTGTGGTTGAGGTCGATGCTTCTGACGTTGGAGTGGAGGCTAACCTGTCCAAGAGATCTGTCCAGGACCAAAAGCTCCATCCCTGTGCCTTTCTGTCCTATCATCTCAACTCTGCAGAAAGAAACTACAACGTGGGTAACAGAGAACTCCTGGTGGTCAAGATGACACTGGAGGAGTGGAGACACTGGCTGGAGGGAGCAGAACATCCATTTTTGGTTTGGGCCGACCACAAGAATTTGTAACATCTCCACACAGACAAGCGCCTTATCTCCAGGCAGGCCCGGTGGGCTCTGTTATTCACCAGGTTCAACTTCACAATTTCCTATCGCCCAGGGTCCAATAATGTTAAACCTCATGCCCTTTCTCGCCTGTACAGTCCCGCTGAGACTACCTCATGCCTTGCAGCTGCTGTGAGCTTGGGTATTGAGACCCTGGTCCGCAAGGCACAACATTCCCAGCCTTCCCCTGGAGGGGGGCTGGCTTAACGAGTGTTCGTCCCTAATTCAGTCCGGTTCCGGGTCCTTGAATGGGCTCATTCCTCCTAGCCTACCTGTCATCCGGGTTTCCGTCGAACCCTGGCCTTCCTCTGACAACATTTCTGGTGGCCCACAATGGTTCCTGACGCCTCTGCCTTCGTCGCCGCATGCACCGTTTGTGCTCTGAATAAGACTCCGCGGCAAGCCCTTCCCGGTCTCCTTCAGCCACAACCTGTCCCTGGTCCCATATCCCCCTGGACTTTGTCACTGGGCACCCTCCATCTGATGGCAACACCGTCCTTCTGATGGTAGTGGATCGGTCTTCCAAGGCCACCCATTTCATCCTTCTCCCCCAAACTACCCTCTGCCAAAGAGACGACCCAGCTCATGGCGCACGGGACCTGCTCCTTCGGGTGGAGTCCTGCAAAACTTTCCCCCAGTTTCATTGGCCCTTTCCCCATCTCTAGAGTCCTTAGTTCCACTGCTGTTCATCTTGTTTTTCATCCTCTATATTCACCCTCTGCCCAGTGTCATTGAAGGCCATCCGGCATACACGGTGAGACGGCTGCTGAATGTTTGACCGCGGGGCAGGGGTTTCCAGTACTTGGTTGACTGGGAGGGTTATGGCCCGGAGGAGAGGTGATGGGTCCCCGCTAGAGACTACCTGGACACAGCCCTCATCGCCGACTTCCACCGCCGGCACCCAGGTCAACCAGGTATTGATATTGTATCATATAATAACACTCACAGCTTTCCAAGAAAACAAAAATGAAGACATTTTTGGTCTTTTTCCATATATAGGGGGGTACTGTCACACCCTGGGCTGTTTCACCTGTCCTTGTCTCCACCCCCTCCAGGTATCACCCATATTTTGCCATTATCCCCTGGGTATATATACCTGTGTTTTCTGTCTGTCTGTGCCAGTTTGTCTTGTTTTATCAAGTCAACCAGCGTGTTGATACATGCGCCTGCTTTTTCCTTTTCTCTGTTTTTTGCTAGTCCTCATGGTTTTGACCCTTGCAGAGTTGCAAAGAAAAAGCCATATCTCAGACTGGCCAATACAAAGAAAATATTAAGATGGGCAAAAGAACACAGACACTGGACAGAGGAACTCTGAAGGCCAGAATCCAGAGTCGTCTCTTCACTGTTGACGTTGAGGCTGGTGTTTTGCAGGTACAATATAATGAAGTTGCCAGTTGAGGACTTGTGAGGTGTCTATTTCTCAAACTAGACACTCTAATGTACTTGTAATCTTGCTCAGTTGTGCACCGGGGCCGGTCACTCCTCTTTCTATTTTGGTTAGAGCCGGTTTGTGCTGTTCTGTGAAGGGAGTAGTACACAGTGTTGAACGAGATTTTCAGTTTCTTGGCAATTTCTCGCATGGAATAGCCTTCATTTCTCAGAACAAGAATAGACTGATGAGTTTCAGAAGAAAGTTCTTTGTTTCTGGACATTTTCAGCCGGTAATCGAACCTACAAATGCTGATGCTCCAGATACTCAACCAGTCTAAAAAAGATCAGTTTTACTGCTTCTTTAATCAGAACAAAAGTTTTCAGCTCTGCTAACATGATTGCAAAATGGTTTTCTAATGATCAATTATCCTTTTAAAATTATAAACTTGGATTAGCTAACACAACGTGCCATTGGAACACAGGAGTGACGGTTGCTGATAAAGGGCCTCTGTACACCTATGTAGATATTCCATTAAAAAAATCAGTCGTTTCCAGCTACAATAGTCTTTTACAACATTAACGATGTCTACACTGTATTTCAAATCAATTTTATGTTCAATTTATATTTCTAAGTGACCCCAAACTTTTGAACGGTAGGGTATATAAACTCAGCAGGACCCTGTCGTTCAAAGATAATTCGTAAAATAATTCATAAAATTCCAAATAACTTCACAGGTCTTCATTGTAAAGTGTAATACACTGTCATATGTGCAACCTGTGTAACGTCATGTGACCTGTTTGACTATAGAACGCGTCTCCTTCTTGAGCGGTATGACGGCTGCGTGGTCCCATGGTGTTTATACTTGCTTACTATTGTTTGTACAGATGAACGTGTTACCTTCAGGCGTTTGGAAACAGCTCTCAAGGATGAACCAGACTTGTCTACAATGTTTTTCTGAGGTCTTGGCTAATTTCTTTAGATTTTCCCATGATGTATAGCAAAGAGGCACTGAGTTTGAAGGTAAGCCTTGAAATAAATCCAAAGGTACACCTCCAATTGACTCAAATGATGTAAATTAGCCTATCAGAAGCTTCTAAAGCCATGACATTATTTTCTGGAATTTTCCAAGCTGTTTAAAGGCACAGTCAACTTAGTGTATGTAAACTTCTGACCCACTGGAATTGCGATACAGTGAAATAATCTGTCTGTAAACCATTTTTGGAAAAACTACTTGTGTCATGCACAAAACCGACTTGCCAAGACTATAGTTTGTTGACAAGAAATTTGTGGAGTAGTAACCTAAGTGTATGTAAACTTCCGACTTCAACTGTATGTATTTGGTTTAGACACTGTATTCCTGAAGAAACACAAATATTGTCTGATTGCCCCTATTGTACATCTAGTTAATCTGTCCATCAAATATGGGTTCTTCCCCAATGCTTGGAAGTCTGCTGCAGTGATACCCATTTTAAAATCCGGTGACCCAACACTGGTGGAAAATAACTGACCAATAAGCATTCTTCCAGTGCTATCAAAAGTAGCTGAAAGATGTGTGGCTGATCATCTGACTGTCACAACTTCTGCCGAAGTCGTTGCCTCTCCTTGTTCGGGCGGTGCTCGGCGTTTGACATCACCGGTCTTCTAGCCATCATTGATCCTTTTTTCATTTTCCATTGGTTTTGTCTTGTCTTCCCACACACCTGTTTTCAATCCCATTCATTACCTGTTGTGTATTTAACCCTCTGTTTCCCCTCATGTCTTTGTCAGAGATTGATTTGGTTGTCAGTGTAGTGTGATTGTTTGTATAGGTGCGCGTCGGGTCTTCGTACCCATGTTTTGTTTGTTTGTACATTTATTGTTATGGAGCATACTTGTGGAACTTTATTAAAAGACTCCATATTTACACTCCATTTGACTCTCCTGCGCCTGACTTCCCTGCCACCTATTACACCTATGCATGACAGAATCTCTGACCAATATATATGAAGTCAGCAGGAGAAGACACTATACCCATGGACCTGGAGGAACGCGTTCAGGAACAAGCGAGGGAGCTTGACTGTATCAGCTCCGTCATGGAGCACATTGTCCAGAAAATGGATCGCTGGGAGAGACAGGGAGTTTCTCCAGCGCCACCACCACCACAACCGGAATCTCCCGTGAACGTTTTTTCCTCTCCGGAATCGAGGATCCATTTATCCCTACCCACGGGATACAACGGAGATACTGCCGGCTGCCAGGGTTTCCTCCTCAAGCTAAACTTATATCTAGCCACGGCCTCCCCAGTACCATCTGACCGTGAGAAGAGTTACGCCCTCGTCTCATGCCTCACTGGGAAAGCCCTGGAATGGGCCAGCGCTGTGTGTAGAAGGGAGGATGCGGCGTTGGACCATTTTGAGGAGTTCACCCGCCAATTCCGGATAGTATTTTTGGTTCACCCACCAGAAGGCAAAGCAGCGGGTGAGCTCCTCTATCATCTGAGGCAGGAGACGAGGAGTGCACAGGATTTTGCTTTGGAATTTAGGACCTTCGCTGCCGGCGCTGGATGGAGCGACAGGGCCCTGATCGACCATTACCGTTGTAGTCTACGCGAGGACGTCCGTCGGGAGCTGGCCTGTAGAGACACCACCCTCACCTTCGACCAGCTGGTGGACATGTCCATCAAGCTGGACAACATGCTGGCTACTCGTGGACGTCTAGATCGGGGTCTGGTTGTTCCATCCTCCCGCACCCTCTCTCCCGAACCTATGGAATTGGGAGGGATGGTGCGCAGGGAGACCGGAGGGGGTTCCCGCTCGAGCACCATTCAGCCATCCATTTCACCCGTCTCCTCGAGTTTCTTTTTTGTGAAGAAAAAGGATGGCGGTTTACGCCCGTGCATTGATTATCGAGGTCTTAATAAAATCACAGTGAAATATAGCTACCCGCTACCTCTGATCAATACGATTATTGAGTTAATGCACGGGGCACGTTTTTTCACAAAATTGGATCTCAGGAGTGCGTACAATCTGGTGCGTATTAAGAAGGGTGATGAGTGGAAGACGGCATTTAGCACTACCTCAGGTCATTATGAGTACCTGGTCATGCCATATGGGTTGATGAATGCTCCATCAGTTTTCCAATCATTTGTAGATGAGATCTTCAGGGACCTGCACGTGCAGGGTGTAGTGGTGTATATCGATGATATTCTGATATACTCTGCTACACGCGCAGAGCATGTGTCCCTGGTGCGCAGGGTGCTTGGTCGCCTGTTGGAGCATGATCTATATGTCAAGGCTGAGAAATGCTTGTTTTTCCAACAATCCATCTCCTTCCTAGGGCATCGGATTTCCACTTCAGGAGTGGAGATGGAGAGCGACCGCATTACAGCCGTGCGTAATTGGCCGACTCCAACCACGGTAAAGGAGTTGCAGCGTTTTTTGGGGTTTTCCAATTACTACAGGAGGTTTATCCGGGGTTTTGGTCAGGTGGCAGCTCCCATTAACTCACTGCTAAAGGGGGGCCCGGTGCGCTTGCAGTGGTCGGCTGAGGCGAACAGGGCTTTTGAGCACCTGAAGACTCTGTTTACCTCGGTGCCTGTGCTGGCTCATCCGGATCCCTCTTTGCCATTCATAGTGGAGGTGGACGCATCCGAAGCTGGGATAGGAGCAGTGCTCTCTCAGTGTTCGGGTACGCCACTGAAGCTTCGCCCCTGTGCTTTCTTTTCGAAGAAGCTCAGCCCAGCGGAGCGAAACTATGATGTGGGGAACCGAGAGCTGTTAGCTGTCGTAGAAGCCTTGAAGGTGTGGAGGCATTGGCTTGAGGGGGCTAAACACCCTTTTCTCATCTGGACTGACCACCGCAATCTGGAGTACATCCGGCAGGCGAAGAGATTGAATCCTCGCCAGGCAAGGTGGGCCATGTTTTTCACTCGTTTTGTGTTTACTCTTTCTTACAGACCAGGCTCCCAGAACGTTAAGGCAGACGCATTGTCTCGGCTGTATGACACAGAGGAGTGGTCCATGGTTCCCACTCCCATACTCCCAGCTTCGTGTCTGGTGGCGCCGGTAGTGTGGGAGCTGGACGCGGACATTGAGCGGGCGTCACGTGCAGAGCCTTCTCCCCCTGAGTGTCCAGCTGGTCGTCTGTACGTTCCGTCTGCTGTCCGCGACCGATTGATATATTGGGCTCACACGTCATCCTGGGATAGGTCGGACGATGCGCTGTCTTGAAGGAAGGTACTGGTGGCCCACTTTAGCTAAGGATGTGAGGATTTATGTTTCTTCCTGTTCGGTGTGCGCCCAGTGCAAGGCTCCTAGACACCTGCCCAGAGGTAAGGTACAACCTTTACCCGTTCCTCAACGGCCATGGTCGCACCTGTCGGTGGATTTTTTGACTGATCTTCCACCTTCACAGGGTTACACCACGATCCTGGTCGTTGTGGATCGGTTTTCAAAGTCTTGTCGTCTCCTCCCTTTGCCCGGTCTCCCTACGGCCTTACAAACTGCAGAGGCCCTGTTTACACACGTTTTCCGGCACTATGGGGTGCCTGAGGATATAGTGTCCGATCGGGGTCCCCAGTTCACATCAAGGGTCTGGAAGGCGTTCATGGAGCGTCTGGGGATCTCGGTTAGTCTTACCTCAGGTTTTCACCCCGAGAGTAATGGGCAGGTGGAGAGAGTTAACCAGGATGTGGGTAGGTTTCTGCGGTCTTATTGCCAGGATCGGCCGGGGAGTGGGCGAAGTTCGTGCCCTGGGCAGAGATGGCTCAGAACTCGCTACGTCACTCCTCCACTAACCTTACTCCCTTTCAATGTGTATTAGGGTATCAGCCGGTTCTGGCTCCTTGGCATCAGAGCCAGACCGAGGCCCCTGCGATGGACAATTGGTTTCGGCGCGCTGAGGAAACCTGGGAGGCAGCCCACGTCCACCTTCAGCGTGCCATAAGGCGCCAGAAAATTGGCGGAGACCGTCGCCGCAGTGAGGCCCCAGTGTTCGCACCAGGGGACAGGGTCTGGCTCTCGACCCAAAACCTGCCCCTTCGCCTGCTCTGCCGGAAGCTGGGTCCGCGGTTTGTGGGGCCGTTTTAAGTCCTGAGGAGAGTGAACGAGGTATGTTATAGGTTACAACTACCCACTCATTACGGTATTAATCCCTCGTTCCATGTGTCTCTCCTCAGGCCGATGGTGGCTGGCCCGCTCCAGGAGGCTGAAGTGCGTGATGTTCCTCCGCCTCCTCTAGACATCGAGGGGGTTCCGGCGTACTCTGTTCGATCCATTTTGGATTCGAGACGTCGGGCGAGGGGCCTTCAGTACCTCGTGGACTGGGAGGGGTACGGGCCGGAGGAGAGATGCTGGGTTCCGGTGGAGGACGTGTTAAGATCCTTCCATGTTATCAGAATTCCACCGTCTCCATCCGGATCGCCCTGCACCTCGCCCTCCGGGTCGTCCCCGAGGCCGGTGTCGACGCGCAGCTGGAGCCGTGCGTCAGGGGGGGGGTACTGTCACGACTTCTGCCGAAGTCGTTGCCTCTCCTTGTTCGGGCGGTGCTCGGCGTTCAACGTCATCGGTCTTCTAGCCATCATTGATCCTTTTTTCATTTTCCATTGGTTTTGTCTTGTCTTCCCACACACCTGTTTTCAATCCCATTCATTACCTGTTGTGTATTTAACCCTCTGTTTCCCCTCAAGTCTTTGTCAGAGATTGATTTGGCTGTCAGTGTAGTGTGATTGTTTGTATAGGTGCGCGTCGGGTCTTCGTACCCATTTATTGTTATGGAGCATACTAGTGGAACTTTATTAAAAGACTCCATATTTACACTCCATTTGACTCTCCTGCGCCTGACTTCCCTGCCACCTATTACACCTATGCATGACACTGACTGATCACCTGAATCAAGAAAACTCCATACATTAAATGCAATTTGGATTCAGAACTAACCATTCCACCGAAACAGCCAAATGTTATTTTCTGGAGTGCTAAAACTGGACATAGGTGCTGAAGTCGGTGCAGTCTTGTTGGATCTTAAAAAGGCATTTGATACTGTGAATCATAAGGTCCTCCTATCCAAACTACCCTCTCTTAATGTGTCCACTGAAGTTATTAGTTGGATGTATTCCTATCTGACAAACAGAAGTCAAAGGGTTCGTCTGGGGGACACTCAGTCAGACTCTCTTTACAATAACATTGGGGTCCCACAAGGGTCAATATTAGGGCCCCTTCTGTTTACCATCTATATAAATTATCTCCAACTTGCTTGCCCACAAGTTAACATGCATATATGTATGCAGACGATACAGTCCAGTTTGTACACTCAAAAAATAGACAAGTTAACTGAAGCTATGGTAGACGCTTTTAAATGGATAACTGATTCTTGCCTGCATTTAAATATCGACAAGACTGTTTGTATGTACTTCTCTAAGAAATCCATTGATTCTTCCCAAAAAGCTGTCCTTGTTAATGGGTAAAATCTGAAAGTTGTCTAACTTCAGATATCTCGACGTCAATTTGGACTCCAACATGACATTTAAGAAACATGTGAAGAAGGTGGTTAACATGGTCAAGTTTGGATTATCCAATTTTAGATTACCTTCCTCTGGAGGCCGCCCGACTATATATGCATGCTCTGATCTTGTCACATCTGAGATATTGCCTCACATGCTCGTCACATGCAAGAGCGACTATTCAATTGAATCACTCTACAAACAAACACAAGATTTTTGTTAACAAACCAAACAGTTACCACCATTGTCACCATTCACAAACATAATTTATTCATTCTGGATAGGTTTAAGCAATATATAGATGCAAGCCTTGTCTTTAAGATCATGCATTGTCTCCACCCCTATGCCTGCATATGATGATCAAGGAAAGAACCTCCAGGATAACAAGGACAGTAACTAGAGGGGATTGCGTTGTCCCTTTTCCACACAGTAAATTTGGTCAATTGGCCTTTGTTAGAGCTACAATATACTGGAATGCAATGGGCATACATAACCCTTAGTATTTACTGCCTATGCACACTAGGTAAGACCTGGGCGGACCACCCCCTGTGTTTTGGTTAATGCACCAGGCGGTGCTAAGTTAGGTAAGTAGTGGGTAGTCAGGTAAGGTAGGAGAGGGTAGGTTAGGTAAGTAGTGGGTAGTCAGGTAAGGTAGGAGAGGGGGCTTTGACATTTACTTTCTTTGCTTTGGTTCCATCCAGCCCCTTTTCCCCATATTACCGTATGAAGGAATAAATAAATTCCCAGTAAACGGTATATTCTCTGCCTTTGTCATCCTTACCCGCACCTACAGTCCCATACCTCTTTCACTCCACGGGGAGTTGTTGTAGCAGGGTGTACGTACGTAACTCCCTTGGACTTGAGAAGCTGCACTGCTTATTGTACTTTTAAATTGAAAACATGGCTCAAATCTATTCAAAACAGTACACTATTTATCTGTGGTTCCTCATATGTAAGGCGACAGTTGAAGATAGTGTTTTTTTAATTACGAATAAGTTGTTGTTGTTAGAATTATATATTATTGGATGTAATGTATTTTGTATTGTTGTAGTGAGCATTTGTATGGTGGCTGTGTAAAGGCCCTTACCTGCCAAGGGACTACGGGTGCAAATGATCTTTTGGCTAGTGTAACGGCGTTCGTCTGTTGAATGAAGAAAGTCGGACCGAAATGCAGCGTGTAGGTTACTCATGACTTTAATGAACAGAATAGCGGTACATGAAATAACTGAAATACAAAAACAACAGAACGTGAAACTAATTACAGCCTATCTGGTGACTACTACACAGAGATAGAAACAAACACCCACAAAATACAAAGCGAAACTGAGGCTGTCTAAATACGGTTCCCAATCAGAGACAACGCCAAACACCTGACTCTGATTGAGAATCGCCTCAGGCAGCCAAGCCTATACCACACCCCTAATCAGCCGCGATCCCAAATACTACAAACCCCAATACGAAAACAACATATAAACCCATGTCACACCCTGGCCAACCCAAACATATAACAAAAACACAAAATACAATGACCAAGGCGTGACAGCTAGCCCCTGCACATTTACATGAATGTTGCATTATTGTAATATTGATGTTGATTCATGTGCATTGTTACCCTACAAATAAATACATCAAATATATAGGGTTCACAGCATTAAAATCAGAAAGGGTATTAACGAGTAGCTCCTGAAAACAGTTTGGGCTAAAAGCATTGAAGTGGTACCACCAACATAGCCTCATAAATACCAGACTGATTCACACTGTGTAAAAGGGTTTAATGTAAGCTTGCAGGATCAGGTGGCTTTGCGAGGCTACCACCAACATTCAACCGTCTATCTGTAAGCCAGTAGTCAGTGACCTGCTGGTGGCAATAAAAGATCAAATAAATGTTCATGATCTGAAAATGACAATCGACCATAAAAGTATTCTTCTTCTGACCTTTCGGTCACCAACAACATTTCCTCACAGAAAAATACAATTTAGAACTGGATTGCTGTTACACTGTGATTTGTGCAACCTGTGTAACATCATGTGACCTGTTTGAATCCTCTAGTGTTGGGTTCCACCTCTCCATCACCTTTTTTGTTAATATGTAAATTAATATCCATATATGGCTGTATAAAAGTCTTCCTAAAGCTCAGAGTGCTAGAACAGAAACAGTGGACTCTGATGCTTGTCAGTCAGCTGGGTAGGACAGGGACACTTTAGGGTTGGACTGCATATTTAAAAATTCAGTCGCTAGAATTCAACTAACTGTTTTTTCTAACCTCTATCGTATTCAATATTTCTGTTTTAAGGTTTGAACTTGAGGCTGAAAATCTTTGAGCTATATTGATGGTGAGACTGACTTAAATCAAATAATTGTATTTTCTTGAAGATGTTGTGTGAATTAATTTGAAAGGTAGAGGTTTTGTTTGAAACTTTAAATCACCTTTCTCTCTGTGTCGCTCTTTCTCAATTTCTCTATTTCTCCTCTCTCTCTCTTTCTCCTCTCTCTCTCTCTCTCTCTCTCTCTCTCTCTCTCTCTCTCTCTCTCTCCTCTCTCTCCCCTCTCTCTCTCTCTTTCTCCTCTCTCCCCTATCTCTCTCTTTCTCCTCTCTCCCCCTCTCTCTCTCTTTCTCTCTCTCTCTCTCTCTCTCTCTCTCTCTCTCTCTCTCTCTCTCTCTTTCTCCTCCTCTCTCTCTCTTTCTCCTCTCTCTCCCCTCTCTCTCTCTTTCTCCTCTCTCTGCCCCTCTCTCTCTTTCTCCTCTCTCTCCCCCTCTCTCTCTCTTTCTCCTCTCTCTGCCCCTCTCTCTATTTCTCCTCTCTCTCCCCCTCTCTCTCTCTTTTTCTACCATTTTTGACACCTGTTCAAGTGTACTGTGACATGAACTCGGATGGAGGCAAGTGGACTGTGAGTATCATAGTACTATGTTGGGCTCTTGTTAACATTTCTTACAGACCATGTGAGTAGTTGCTAAACATCTCTGCCTGTCTGTCTGTCTGTCTGTCTGTCTGTCTGTCTGTCTCACTCTCTCTCAGGTAATCCAGAGGAGGATAGATGGATCTCTGAACTTCTACAGACCCTGGAACCAGTACAAAGTTGGTTTTGGAAACCCAGAGGGAGAATACTGGCTAGGTGAGAATTTACTTTAGCAAAAAAATAAGAAAAGAATCCTCCAAAATAAAATGAAACAAGTAGAGTATACAAATGGTAACTTTGTATACTGTAACCTGCAATCTGATCTAGCGTTGTCTCTTCAGGACTGGAGAACATCCTTCTCACTAAGAGGAGGAAGTATGAGCTGAGGGTAGTCATGGAGGACTTTGAAGGAAAATGTGTGTTTGCCATGTACTCTTCCTTCTTTTTGGACTCTGAGGCAGACGGATACAAGCTACATGTCACTGGATTCACCAACGGAGGAGCAGGTGAGTGAGAGACAACATTTGTTGTTTTTGCCTTGTCAGTGATACCATTTTCAAAGAGGAACACAAGCCATTCACACAATGTGCTCTGGCTTCACAGCTGTCTGAGAACAAATGCTGTGTTTTTGTCCTATAAAGGTCAGAGCACTTTAAAGGGTCATTTTCCTGAAAAAATATGTGTGCTTACTTCAGTTGTCACTCATCCTTAAATTGTTCACATTCATCATCTCCAGCACCACCCCAACATCAAAGTGTGAAAACAGCACTTTACTATGTGTTGTAGTCAAAAGGATAGAGGAAAATGTTTTCGATTATGTCATTGGAAAAAATGTTAACATCGTCTGGTGTGTATTATGTGATTTCCACCAACTATGAGCAGGTAAATGTTACTTCACTAACCTTTGCCTGCTCAGAGTTGGTTAAAAATCACATGATGTTAACCAGATGATCATCTAGAAACACTTTGGACATCATCTGGTGTGCATCCGGCCTTTTAAATGTTTTTATTTTATATACATACATGTATGTTGGTGTTGGGGTGGTGCTGGAAATTATGAATATGAGGTTGAAAAGTGGTGAAATTTCCTATAAGTATTTTGTATGCAATTGGAAATATATGGACGTTTAAATTGTTAGAGGTCAGTGTTGGAAAATGTAGGAGAATGTAATAGTAGTAGTGACTGTGTTGGAAAATGTAGGAGAATGTAATAGTAGTAGTGACTGTGTTGGAAAATGTAGGAGAATGTAATAGTAGAAGTGACTGTGTTGGAAAATGAAGGAGAATGTAATAGTAGTAGTGACTGTGTTGGAAAATGTAGGAGAATGTAATAGTAGTAGTGACTGTGTTGGAAAATGTAGGAGAATGTAATAGTAGTAGTGACTGTGTTGGAAAATGAAGGAGAATGTAATAGTAGTAGTGACTGTGTTGGAAAATGTAGGAGAATGTAATAGTAGTAGTGACTGTGTTGGAAAATGTAGGAGAATGTAATAGTAGTAGTGACTGTGTTGGAAAATGTAGGAGAATGTAATAGTAGTAGTGACTGTGTTGGAAAATGTAGGAGAATGTAATAGTAGTAGTGACTGTGTTGGAAAATGTAGGAGAATGTAATAGTAGTAGTGACTCTGTTGGAAAATGTAGGAGAATGTAATAGTAGTAGTGACTGTGTTGGAAAATGAAGGAGAATGTAATAGTACTAGTGACTGTGTTGGAAAATGTAGGAGAATGTAATAGTATTAGTGACTGAGTTGGAACTAGTGGTGGGCCTGTAGTGGGATAACTGTAGTGACGGCAATAGGGGTGCATGTTGTAACTGTAGCCTAGTAGTAGTATTAGTAGTAGTAGTAGTAAGCAGCCCAGAAGTAGTAGTAGTAGTAGTAGTAGTAGTAGTAGTAGTAAGCAGCCCAGAAGTAGTAGTAGTAGTAGTAGTAGTAGTAGTAGTGGTGGTGGTGGTGGTGGTGGTGGTGGTGGTAGTAGTAGTAGTAGTAGTAGTAGTAGTAGTAAGCATCCCAGAAGTAGTAGTAGTAGTAGTAGTAGTAAGCATCCCAGAAGTAGTAGTAGTAGTAGTAGTAGTAGTAGTAGTAGTAGTAGTAGTAGTAGTAGTAGTAAGCATCCCAGAAGTAGTAGTAGTAGTAGTAGTAGTAGTAGTAGTAGTGGTAGTAAGCATCCCAGAAGTAGTAGTAGTAGTAATAGTAGTAGTAGTAGTAGTAAGCAGCCCAGAAGTAGTAGTAGTAGTAGTAGTAGTAGTAGTAGTAGGCATCCCAGAAGTAGTAGTAGTAGTACTAGTAGTAGTAGTAGTAGTAGTAAGCATCCCAGAAGTAGTAGTAGTAGTAATAGTAGTAGTAGTAGTAAGCAGCCCAGAAGTAGTAGTAGTAGTAAGCATCCCAGAAGTAGTAGTAGTAGTAGTGGTAGTAGTAGTAGTAGTAGTAGTAGTAAGCATCCCAGAAGTAGTAGTAGTAGTAGTAGTAGTAGTAATGGTAGTTGTAGTAGTAGTAGTAATAGTAGTAGTAGTAGTAGTAGTAGTGGTAGTAGTAGTAGTAGTAGTGGTAGTGGTAGTAGTAGTAGTAGTAAGCAGCCCAGAAGTAGTAGTAGTAGTAGTAGCAATAGTAGTGGTAGTAGTAGTAAGCAGCCCAGAAGTGGTAGTAGTAACAGTACATTGCAGTAGTAATAGTGGCTGTTTTAGATAGGTAGGTCTATAGTGAGGTAATTAAATGGCTTAGCTATGGTAAGTTGGGTCACTATTGTAGAGTTTTTAGAAAATGCAAACACTCTAAATAGACATTTTTTTCTTTCCAAGGTGACTCACTGGCCTATCATAGCGGGTTGATGTTCAGCACCTTCGACAAAGACCAGGACACTTGGTCTGACAACTGTGCAGCTACTCACTATGGGGCATGTTGGTACGGTTCTTGTCACTACGCTAACATCAATGGAGAGTACCTATGGGGAACCACCAAACATTACGCAACAAGTGTCAATTGGAATCTGTCACGCCCTGGTCGAAGTATTTTGTGTTTATCTTTATGTATTGGGTCAGGCCAGGGTGTGGCATGGGGTTTTTGTATTGTGGTGTGTTTTGTCTTGGGGTTTTGGTGTGTATATATTGGGATTGTAGCTAGTGGGGTGATCTAGCGAAGTCTATGGCTGTCTGGAGTGGTTCTCAATCAGAGGCAGGTGTTTATCGTTGTCTCTGATTGGGAACCATATTTAGGCAGCCATATTCTTTGAGTTTGTCGTGGGTGATTGTCCTGAGTGTCTTTGTTCCTGTCGCTGTATTAGTTGACAAGTATAGGCTGTTTCGGTTTTCGTTACGTTTATTGTTTTGTAGTGTTTGTGTTATTTCGTGTTTACGTTTTGTTTGGATCGCAATCTACGCGCCACCTTTTGCTGCGATTACAGCTGTAAGTCGCTTGGGGTATGTCTATCAGTTTTACACATCGAGAGACTGAAATTTTTTCCCATTCCTCCTTGCAAAACAGCTCGAGCTCAGTGAGGTTGGATGGAGAGCATTTGTGAACAGCAGTTTTCAGTTCTTTCCACATTCTCAATTGGATTCAGGTCTGGACTTGGCCATTCTAACACCTGGATATGTTTATTTTTAACCATTCCATTGTAGATTTTGCTTTATGTTTTGGATCATTGTCTTGTTGGAAGACATCTCCGTCCCAGTCTCAGGTCTTTTGCAGACTCCATCAGGTTTTCTTCCAGAATGGTCCTGTATTTGGCTCCATCCATCTTCCCATCAATTTTAACCATCTTCCCTGTCCCTGCTGAAGAAAAGCAGGCCCAAACCATGATGCTGCCACCACCATGTTTGACAGTGGGGATGGTGTGTTCAGGGTGAGCTGTGTTGCTTTTACGCCAAACATAACGTTTTGCTTTGTTGCCAAAAAGTTCAATTTTGGTTTCATCTGACCAGAGCACCTTCTTCCACATGTTTGGTGTGTCTCTCAGGTGGCTTGTGGCAAACTTTAAACAACACTTTTTATGGATATCTTTAAGAAATGGCTTTCTTCTTGCCACTCTTCCATAAAGGCCAGATTTGTGCAATATACGACTGATTGTTGTCCTATGGACAGAGTCTCCCACCACAGCTGTAGATCTCTGCAGTTCATCCAGAGTCATCATGGGCCTCTTGGCTGCATCTCTGATCAGTCTTCTCCTTGTATGAGCTGAAAGTTTAGAGGGATGGCCAGGTCTTGGTAGATTTGCAGTGGTCTGATACTCCTTCCATTTCAATATTATCGCTTGCACAGTGCTCCTTGGGATGTTTAAAGCTTGGGAAATCTTTTTGTATCCAAATCCGGCTTTAAACTTCTTCACAACAGTATCTCGGACCTGCCTGGTGTGTTCCTTGTTCTTCATGATGCTCTCTGCGCTTTTAACGGACCTCTGAGACTATCACAGTGCAGGTGCATTTATACGGAGACTTGATTACACACAGGTGGATTGTATTTATCATCATTAGTCATTTAGGTCAACATTGGATCATTCAGAGATCCTCACTGAACTTCTGGAGAGAGTTTGCTGCACTGAAAGTAAAGGGGCTGAATAATTTTGCACGCCCAATTTTTCAGTTTTTGATTTGTTAAAAAAGTTTGAAATATCCAATAAATGTCGTTCCACTTCATGATTGTGTCCCACTTGTTGTTGATTCTGCACAAAAAAATACAGTTTTATATCTTTATGTTTGAAGCATGAAATGTTGCAAAAGGTCGCAAAGTTCAAGGGGGCCGAATACTTTCGCAAGGCACTGTAACTCTTTATTTACTGGTTGATTACCATTTTGAACAGTAAGCCGGCTAGATCATTGATCCAACTTTCTGGAACAGCCCCCAGTGTAGAGAAGCTGCAGCCAGCAGGGTCTCCCAATGTGTATAGCAGGGGCTTGGTAACACTACTCTGACATTATGTTGTTAATCAGACAATCAGAGCCCCCTGTACCAGATTAGAGTGAAATGTGGGATAACATTCGTAGGCCTGGTATTAAGCCTAGTCCTGGACTATAATGCACTTTCAATGAACATGTTCCATTGATAATTATTGTTTGTCCAGGATTTGGCTTAAATCTGGGAAACCATCCCTTAGTGCATAAATGTGTTGTTCTCCTTTTATGGCTGCCATGAGCTCACATCACTTTGCAAAGATAAGATTGAATGAGTCCTGAAAATGATATCTGTTAATATAGATAAAACAATCCAAACTGAACTTTTACTGAGTTGATTTAACTTTTTAATAAAGATTAGTTGAGAACAGATGTGCTGATACTTTCTACGAAGCACACACACACACACATCATGCTTCATAACTGCATTTGAAATGCCTTTTGATACACTTATGATGCATTATAACACTTGCTTTAAGCTGTCATATTCATAGGAGTGACTAACTGGAGTCATAAGAACCAATCAAATAATTGCTACTGATGGCACCAAGTCATATTATATCAGAATGCCATGATAGCATCTAACCACTAGAGTCTGCTATTGCACTTCAGCAGAGCAAGATCAGCAGGAAACCATGTACAGTACCTATAGTTAAAAATGTGACAAGTCTAAACAGAATCCTTGGGCCGTTAAACTCTGAAGTCACCCCATTGAAGTTTAAAAACGGTTAGGGTTGGATAAGGGCAATGGCCCCACATTTGTAGCAACAAAAAAAAATATTAAATATTTTTTGGTGGGGATGCTTGCCTGTTTTGCATGTATTTTGGCATTAAAACAAGTCACATATCTGTTTGCTAACAATGTAAAAAAATATATATATATCATTGAGTTAAAAAATACAAACATGGTCTCTTTTTTGTTTTCTTGAGTAAGGCAGCTCCAAAATGCAGGTGTTTAAGCCTAGCTCAGTGCTTTCTGTGGTGGTGGGACAAGTCAGCAGAAAATCGGAGCATTGCACCGTGATTGGCTTAGTGTTCTGTCACTCATGGAGAAACTACATCACCCGTCCTTAGTAAAGGTAGACGTAAAAAATTCAATCCCTTTAGGTCTTGCCATAGATTTACATTAGAAGTGCCCTTCCAAGAAGGCTCAATGTCATTGGCCACAGATAAAATTACGTCAAATCACGTTATACAGTGGGGAGAACAAGTATTTGATACACTGCCGATTTTGCAGGTTTTCCTACTTACAATGCATGTAGATGTCTGTCATTTTTATCATAGGTACACTTCAACTGTGAGAGACGGAATCTAAAACAAAAATCCAGAAAATCACATTGTATGATTTTTAAGTAATTCATTTGCTGGGCCAATTGTGCGCCGCCCTATGGGACTCCCAACCACAGCCAGATATAACACAGCTTAGTTTCAAACCAAGGACCGCAGTGATGCCTCTTGCACTGAAATGCAGTGCCTTAGACCACTGTGCCACTCGGGAGCTCATTGCTGTGATTATTCCTATAGGTGAGCTGATCTGATCATGATTCATGAGTAATGTTGGCCACCAATATGGAAAGTCCATATTGATATCAGTTTCATACTTTTTTCAATTTGATATCGATATCATATCGGAATATAAAAACATGTGTGGGCGTACTTGCTGTTTACCCCTTTTGTTTCAGTGTCATTCATTTTAAAATGCGTTTCATCTTCCTAATGAGCCACCATAACATTGTTGTGTTTTCCTTATCAGCCACCGTATTTCGCTTGTCGTCATTTTGATGAGAGATCAAATTTAGCACACAAAAAGCTAGCTAGATCGCAGCTGTATGGATAAACCAAATATCCTTTCAGCAGTCACATTATAGATACACACGGTGAGGCAGGGCTTAACGTGACCATGCCCCGGAAGAGGACACATCCGTAGGATACTCCCGTTACTCCTATGATAAATGTCCTACTTTACTCATAACCCGACACAACGGCTGTTTTTTTTATCATACATTTGACATGCTTCCATGTCGTCTTAATCAAAAGGACTACATCATACCTAAAAACATTTTACATACTGTACTTTAGGATGATTTGGACATGATGGGCGAAAAAGGTCACAAAAGTCCAGTGGTGTAAAGTAGTGTATACTTTGACTTTTGATACTTAAGTACATTTTAGCAATTCCATGTACTTTTAATAGTTAAGTATATTTCAAACCAAATACTTTTAGACTTTTACTCAAGTAGTATTTTTACTTGAGTCATTTTCTATTAGGGTATCTTTACTTTTACTCAAGTTTGACAATTGAGTACTTTTTTCAACACTGCAAAAGTTACAAAGAATGGAGGATGCGGGCATCGATCCCGCTACCTCTCGCATGCTAAGCGAGCGCTCTACCATTTGAGCTAATCCCCCTGTATTAAGGAGAGGGTATGTGATTTCTTGGTATGCCATCGTCAGCGCCTGTACAACATTGAAATGATTCCGGCGGAAGTTTAGTGGCGAGGCCCTGTCCACAAAATAAAAAAATGGCGAGTGGAGTCGGGAGTGAGTATTATTTGTTATTGTTTGCTTGCTTGCAAATGCAGCTACAACGTACACATACATTTCAAATGTAATCAACAATATGTTTGTAGCTAGCTGGCTTTATACGTTATATTTGTCTAGTTAGCCTTCCTGGATTTTGTTAACGTCGGGCAAGCTAGCTAGCTAAATTCCTAGCCGAATATGGTAAACAACAAAAACAAATATTGGGTTAGATTACCGAGCTAGCTAAGTGGTGATGTTTTGCTTTTCTATTTAGCTAGATTGGACCTTTCTTTGCATTAACAAGATTGTAGCTTTCTTTGCATTGACAAGATTGTAGCTTGCTGTTTAGCTAACTAGTTAGGTCAAAGCTCAAATCTAGGCTAAGGTTGCTTCCCCATCACCCCTGCGCAGCGACCTGTCAAATCCAGGGATGCAAACTAGTCACATTTCGGCGAAATTCACCGTTTTGAATCCAAAATAGGTGACTTACGTGATTCGTGTAGATCCGACGAGAAAAGTTTTTTTTGGGGGGGGGGATCACTACTGGTTGTAAATGCACGAGTGATGCGCGTTTGTAGCAATACTGGCTGTATCCAAGGCTCAGCCAATCGTTCACATAACAACAGAATGCAGCGCAGCACGCGGCTGAAGAAAGAGCATCCGCGCGCGCTCTTCTGTCAAGGCAGCTTGCCCCCTGAACGATAAGCTTGACCACCGAGAAGGTGATGAAGCGTACTTCATGAGCTGTAACTGAAAAACTACTGGCATTTTTGAAAGTTTGAGGTGAGGGAGAAAGTGTGGTGGAACAACTATTAGCGTTGTATCTTGCTAGCTGGATCGAATTCTCCACTAGCTAGCCATACAAATGTTGAACAACATTATTTTTTATTTATTTTACCTTTATTTAACCAGGCAAGTCAGTTAAGAACAAATTCTTATTTTCAATGACGGCCTAGGAACAGTGGGTTAACTGCCTGTTCAGGGGCAGAACGACAGATTTGTACCTTGTCAGCTCGGGGATTTGAACTTGCAACCTTGCAACCTTGCAACGCTCTAACCACTAGGCTACCCATCCAATTTATCTGATCAAATCATTTAGTTTATGGTGTGAAAATGTGCTGGCCAAAAGTCGGACAGCTAAACGTTAGCTAGCTAACTTTACAACATCAGATTAACTAACATTAGTAACCTAACCAATTCGTTATAGTGTGAACTGGTATACGACTCCTTGCTGTTCCTCAAGTTATAACGCGTTAGTTAACTAGAAAACGAACGAACCACCACTGTATGATTAATTTTCAGAATGAGAGAATTAGATGAAAATTAGTCGTTGGTTGTGAAACAAGTGGATTCAGGGATCAAGTGTAGTTGGAGCTGGGCCTGGCTTACGCTGAATGCCACTACAGAGGTGAAATGAACACCACACACTTTCCCTTTTGTTGTGTTGAACTTGACAGTTGTGTGTGTGTGTGTGTGTGTGTGTGTGTGTGAGGATTATACTTAGCTTTACTCAGTGAATGTTATTTTTGCACACGTGTAGCCTTGTGCATTTGATTTGTGTCTATAGTGGCCACTATAATAGAGCAAATATAGAATGCCAGTTTGTTTCATTCTGATTCTACTTTAAGATGTTTTTTCCCCCCAAGTGCAATATTTATGTGTGTGGTCACAAGCGTTCTATTATGAAGGCTGTCATGGCTAACTGCAATATTAGTGTATTGTTTTTTTCTCAAGACTTGAGTGTCATTTGCAGTAAAGTCTAGGCAACAAATAATATTGGATTGCTTCCTTTACATTTTTAGCTCTGTAGTTAGGTTCACATGAACCACTTTTTATTTTACACACAGGGACTGATCATGTAGATCATATTCTTTGTTGTTTAATTAGTTAAAACCTCCATTTCCAACCTCCATGTTTCAATGCAAAAAAAAGAACCTTTTTGGGCCCTCAGCAGTTTGCATCCCTGGTCAAATCTAAGTTAGCCTAATAATAGACTAAAGGAGCATAATGTTACTCCTTGTAGTCCAAGGACCTTTCATGTTCTATTTAGAGGCAAATTGGCTCTGGCAGCCAAATACTCCATCTAAACGTCCAACCTGGACTTAGGGTTAGGCGTAGCTCTTGATCATGACTCTCGGTAATGAGTCATTGGACGAAGGAGTCTTCTGTAAGGGGAAGTTTTGTTAAGAGCAGGACGCTCGGTCTGAACATTAACATGAATCAATTCTCAATTGCGGTACAGTTCTAGAAACATGAATCCCTCTCCTTTCATATCACATTGAAATAATTTCACAAATACACACTTACTGTTTTAGCACAGTTGCAGTCGACAGTATTTGTCAATGACAACACGTTTGTGGCGTCCGTCTTCCGTTTACACACAGGTGTTTGTAGACGCAAATAGGTAATTAGCACAGGTAGTCGACTGTCCTCTGTCTGTTTTCTGTAAACTAGCGCTGTAACAGGGACATATGGCAGTGTGTGAAACCAAACACTATAAAGGTGTGTTGTAATTTAACCTTTTGGTTTTAGAAAAAAAAATTGCTGATATGAAATATATACGTTCCTTATGTTTCCAAAACCGTACCGCAAGCGATGCGTGTTTATTTTATTTATTTAACAAGTCAGTTAAGAACAAATTCTTATTTTCAATGACAGCCTAGGAACAGTCGGTTAACTTCCTTGTTCAGGGGCAGAACGACAGATTTTTTACCTTGTCAGCTCGGAGATTCGATCTTGTAACCTTTCTGTAACTAGTCCAACGCTTTGTCCCCCATTTCATTTTGTTACAAGGTGGGATTTAAATGGATTTCAATTGCCATTTTTTGTCAATGATCTGCACAAAATACTCTGTCAAAGTGGAAGAAAAATTCTAACATTTTGTTAAATATTTATGGAAAATAAAGCACTAATAAACTCAGCAAAAAAAGAAACGTCCCTTTTTCAGGACCGACTTTCAAAGATAATTCGTAAAAATCCATCCCCAGAAAACTTCACAGATCTTCATTATAAAGGGTTTAAACACGGTTTCCCATGCTTGTTCAAAGAACCATAAACAATTAATGAACATGCACCTATGGAACGGTCGTGAAGACACTAACAGCTTACAGGCGGTAGGCAATTATGGTCACAGTTATGAAAAAACAACACCTGCACAGGATCGGTAAATCTGAACATCACACCTGCGGAACAGGTACAGGATGGCAACAACAACTGCCCGAGTTACACCAGGAATGCACAATCCCTCCATCAGTTTTCAGACTGTCCGCAATAGGCTGAGAGAGGCTGGACTGAGTGCTTGTAGGCCTGTTGCAAGGCAGGTCCTCACCAGACATCACAAAAAAATCAAGAGCACAAAAAGTGCTCTTCACTGACGAGTCGTGGTTTTGTCTCACCAGGGGTGATGGTCGGAGTCACGTTTATCGTTGAAGGAATGAGTGTCACCAAGGCCTGTACTCTGGAGGGAGATCGATTTGGAGGTGGAGGGTCCATCATGGTCTGGAGCGGTGTGTCACAGCATCATCGGACTGGGCTTGTTGTCATTGCAGGCAATCTCAACACTGTGCGTTACAGGGAAGACATCCTCCTCCCTCATGTGGTACCCTTCCTGCAGGCTCATCCTTATATGACCCTCCTGCATGACAATGCCACCAGCCAAACTGCTCGTTCTGTGTCTGATTTTCTGCAAGACACGAACGTCAGTGTTCTGCCATGGCCAGTGAAGATCCGGGATCGCAATCCCATTGAGCACGTCTGGGACCTGTTGGATCGGAGGGTGAGGGCTAGAGCCATTCCCCCCAGAAATGTCCGGGAACTTGCAGGTGCCTTGGTGGAAGAGTGGGGTAACATCTCACAGCAAGAACTGGCAAATCTGGTGCAGTCCATGAGGAGTAGATGCACTGCCGTACTGACTGTTCAAATCAAATCAAATGTATTTATATAGCCCTTCGTACATCAGCTGATATCTCAAAGTGCTGTACAGAAACCCAGCCTAAAACCCCAAACGGCAAGCAATGCAGGTGTAGAAGCACGGTGGCTAGGAAATACTCCCTAGAAAGGCCAAAACCTAGGAAGAAACCTAGAGAGGAACCAGGCTATGTGGGGTGGCCAGTCCTCTTCTGGCTGTGCCGGGTGGAGATTCTAACAGAACATGGCCAAGATGTTCAAATGTTCATAAATGACCAGCATGGTCAAATAATAATAATCACAGGCAGAACAGTTGAAATTGGAGCAACAGCACGGCCGGGTGAACTGGGGATAGCAAGGAGTCATCATGTTAGGTAATCCTGAGGCATGTTCCTAGGGCTCAGGTCCTCCGAGAGAGAGAAAGAAAGAGAGAATTAGAGAGAGCATACTTAAATTCACACAGGACACCGGATAGGACAGGAGAAGTACTCCAGATATAACAAACTGACCCTAGCCACCCGACACATAAACTACTGCAGCATAAATACTGGAGACTGAGACAAGAGGGGTCAGGAGACACTGTGGCTCCATCCGATGACACCCCCGGACAGGGCCAAACAGGAAGGAAATTTTGACCCCCCCCCCCTTTGTTCAGGGACACACTATTCCATTTCTGTTAGTCACATTTTTGTGGAACTTGTTCAGTTTATGTCTCAGTTGTTGAATTTTGTTATGTTCATACAAATATTTACACATGTTAAGTTTGCAGAAAATAAACGCAGTTGACAGTGAGAGGACGTTTATTTTTTTGCCGAGTTTATATCTTGATTACAGAAATATTCAACCCCCTGAGTCAATACATGTTACAATCACCATTTGTCAGCGATTACAGCTGTGAAGCTTTCTGGGTAAGTCTCTAAGAGCGTTGCAGAAAATGGATTGTACAATATTTGCACGTTATTCTTTAAAAAACTCTTCTGGCTCTGTCAAATTTGTTGTTGATCACTGATCACAGCCATTTTCAAGTCTTGCCATAGATTTTCAAGCAGATTTAAGTCACAACTGTAACTGGGCCACTCAGGAACATTCAATGTTGTCATGGTAAGCAATTCCTGTGTATATAGGCCGTCATTGAAAATAATAGTTTGTTTTTAATTGACTTGCCTAGTTAAAATAAGGTCAAATAAAAATATTTTAAAAATATCTCCAGTGACGAAGATTATGAAGCGTCCCTACATGATCTCCAGACCACTTAAAGTTAAATCATAGGGACATTTTTTATATTACCCACTAATATAACATACAGTGCCATCAGAAAGTATTCACACCCCCTTGACTTTTTCCACATTGTTGTGTGAAAGCCGGAATTTAAAAAGGATTCAAATCTATTTTTATTTGTCACATGCGCCAAATACAACAGGTGTAGGTAGACCTTACAGTGTAATGTCTACTTAAGCCCTTAACCAACAATGCTTTAAGAAGTAAAGAAAAAAAATGTGTTAAGTAAAAATGAGAAAAAGGTAACAAACAGCAGTGGTAAAATAGCAGTAGCGAGGCTATATACAGGGTGTACCAGTAGAGTCAATGTGCGGGGGCACCGGTAGTCAAGGTAATTGAGGTAATATGTACATGTTGGTAGAGTGAAAGTGACTATGCATGGATTATAAACAGAGTAGCAGCAGTGTAAAAGAGGGGTCTGGGTAGCCCTTTGATTAGCTGTTCAGGAGTCTTATGGCTTGGCAGTAGAAGCTGTTAAGAAGCCTTTTGGACCTCAACTTGGTGCTCCGGTACCACTTGCCATGCGGTAGCAGAGAGAACAGTTTATGACTAGAGGGGCTGGAGTCTTTGACCATTTTTAGGGCCTTCCTCTGACACTGCCTGGTATAGGAGGTCCTGGATGGCAGGAAGCTTGGCCCCAGTGAATTACTGGGCCGTACGCACTACCCTCTGTAGTGCCTTGCAGTCGGAGGCCGAGCAGTTGCCACACCAGGCAGTGATGCAACCAGTCAGGATGGTGCAGTTGTAGAACCTTTTGAGAATTCCAAATCTTTTCAGTCTTGAGGGGGTATAGGCTTTGCAGTGTCCTCTTCACGACTGTCTTAGTGTGTTTGAACCATGATAGTTTGTTGGTGATATCGACACCCTTGAACGTGAAGCTCTCAAACTGTTCTGCTACAGCCCGTCGATGAGAATTGGAGAATGCTCGGTCCTCCTTTTCCTGTAGTCCACAATCATCTCCTTTGTCTTGATCACGTTGCGGGAGAGGTTTTTGTCCTGGCACCACATGGCCAGGTCTCTGACCACCTCCCTATGAGCTGTCTCATCGTTGTCGGTGGTCAGGCCAACCACTGTAGTCTTCGGGCAAACTTGATGATGGTGTTGGGGTTGTGCATGGCCATGCAGTCATGAGCGAACAGGGAGTACCCGAGGGGCCCCCATGCTGAGGATCAGCGTGGCGGATGTGTTGTTCCCTACCCTTACCACCTGGGGGCTGCCCGTCAGGAAGTCCAGGATCCAGTTGCAGAGGGAGGTATTTAGTCCCAGGGTCTTTAGCGTAGTGATGAACTTTGAGGGCACTATGGTGTTGAACGCTTAGCTGTAGTCAATGAATAGCATTCTCACATAGGTGTTCCTTTTGTCCAGTTGGGAAGGGGCAGTGTGGAGTGCAATAGAGATTGCGTCATCTGTGGATCTGTGGGGGCGGTATGTAAATTGGAGTGGGTCTAGTGTTTCTGGGATAATGTTGTTATGTGAGCCATGACCAGCCTTTCAAAGCACTTCATGGCTACAGACGTGAGTGCTACGGGTCGGTAGTGATTAAGGCAGGTTACCTTAGTGTTCTTGGGCACAGAGACTATGGTGGTCTGCTTGAAACATGTTGCTATTACAGACTCAGTCAGGGACAGGTTGAAAATGTTAGTGAAGACAGTTGCCAGTTGGTCAGCGCATGCTTAGAGTACTAGTCCTGGTAATCCGCCTGGCCCTGCAGCCTTGTGAATGTTGACCTGTTTAAAGGTCTTACTCACATCGGCTACGGAGAGGTTGATCACACAGTCGTCCGGAACAGCTGATGCTCTAATGCATGTTTCAGTGTTACTTGCCAAGAAGCGAGCATAGAAATAATTTAGCTCGCCTGGTAGGTTCGTGTCACTGGACAGCTCGTGGCAGTGCTTCCCTCTGTAGTCTGTAATAGTTTGCCAGCCCTGCCACATCCAACGAGCGTCACAGCCAGTGTTGTACGATTCAATCTTAGTCCTGTATTGACGCTTTGCCTGTTTGATAGTTAAATATAGATTTTGGGTCGCCGGTTTACAAATAATATCCAATATTGTCAAAGTGGAATTATGTTTTTAAAAATGTTTACAAATGTATACAAAATGAAAAGCTGAAATGTCTTCAGTCAACAAGTATTCAACCCCTTTGTTATGGCTAGCCTAAAGTTCAGGAGTAATAATTTGCTTAACAAGTCACATGGACTTACTCTGTGCAATAATAATGTTATAACATGATTTTTGAATGACTACCTCATCCTTAATTACACTTTGGTTGGTGTATCAATACAAAGATGCATGTGTCCTTCCTAACTTAGTTGCAGGAGAGGAAGGAAACCGCTCAGGGATTTCACCATGAGGCCAATGGTGACTTTAGAGAGTTTAATGGCTGTGATAAGATAAAACTGAGGATGGACCAACAACAAAAGTACGTAATGTTACGATTCCAAAGCTATACGATACCACAGAGAACACGTTAATTATCACACATCTTGGATAATATTTGGGTTTTGTAGTAGACTTGAGCTGCAACAGATTTCCCAAGAAGATTTTCACATTTCTTCCAACCTTGTTATAATGACAACATGAAACATTTGTTCACAAAAATAGTTATCACATATTTTTTATTTATTTTTTTATTTCACCTTTATTTAACCAGGTAGGCTAGTTGAGAACAAGTTCTCATTTGCACCTGCGACCTGGCCAAGATAAAGCATAGCAGTGTGAACAGACAACACAGAGTTACACATGGAGTAAACAATTAACAAGTCAATAACACAGTAGAGAAAATAAAGGGGGAGTCTATATACAATGTGTGCAAAAGGCATGAGGAGGTAGGCGAATAATTACAATTTTGCAGATTAACACTGGAGTGATAAATGATCAGATGGTCATGTACAGGTAGAGATATTGGTGTGCAAAAGAGCAGAAAAGTAAATAAATAAAAACAGTATGGGGATGAGGTAGGTGAAAATGGGTGGGCTATTCACCAATAGACTATGTACAGCTGCAGCGATCGGTTAGCTGCTCAGATAGCTGATGTTTGAAGTTGGTGAGGGAGATAAAAGTCTCCAACTTCAGCGATTTTTGCAATTCGTTTCAGTCACAGGCAGCAGAGTACTGGAACGAAAGGCGGCCAAATGAGGTGTTGGCTTTAGGGTTGATCAGTGAGTTACACCTGCTGGAGCGCATGCTACGGATGGGTGTTGCCATCGTGACCTGATAAGAGATAAGGCTGAGCTTTACCAAGCATGGACTTGTAGATGACCTGGAGCCAGTGGGTCTGGCAACGAATATGTAGCGAGGGCCAGCCGACTAGAGCATACAAGTCGCAGTGGTGGGTGGTATAAGGTGCTTTAGTGACAATGGCACTGTGATAGACTGCATCCAGTTTGCTGAGTAGAGTGTTGGAAGCCATTTTGTAGATGACATCGCCAAAGTCGAGGATCGGGAGGAAATTCAGTTTTACTAGGGTAAGCTTGGCGGCGTGAGTGAAGGAGGCTTTGTTGCGGAATAGAAAGCCGACTCTTGATTTGATTTTCGATTGGAGATGTTTGATATGAGTCTGGAAGGAGAGTTTGCAGTCTAGCCAGACACCTAGGTACTTATAGATGTCCACATATTCAAGGTCGGAACCATCCAGGATGGTGATGCTAGTCAGGCGTGCGGGTGCAGGCAGCGAACGGTTGAAAAGCATGCATTTGGTTTTACTAGCGTTTAAGAGCAGTTGGAGGCCACGGAAGGAGTGTTGTATGGCATTGAAGCTCGTTTGGAGGTTAGATAGCACAGTGTCCAATGACGGGCCGAAAGTATATAGAATGGTGTCTTCTGCGTAGAGGTGGATCAGGGAATCGCCCGCAGCAAGAGCAACATCATTGATATATACAGAGAAAAGAGTCGGCCTGAGAATTGAACCCTGTGGCACCCCCCTAGAGACTGCCAGAGGACCGGACAGCATGCCCTCCGATTTGACACACTGAACTCTGTCTGCAAAGTAATTGGTGAACCAGGCAAGGCAGTCATCCGAAAAACCGAGGCTACTGAGTCTGCCGATAAGAATATGGTGATTGACAGAGTCGAAAGCCTTGGCAAGGTCGATGAAGACGGCTGCACAGTACTGTCTTTTATCGATGGCGGTTATGATATCGTTTAGTACCTTGTGTGGCTGAGGTGCACCCGTGACCGGCTCGGAAACCAGATTGCACAGCGGAGAAGGTACGGGGGGATCCGAGATGGTCAGTGACCTGTTTGTTGACTTGGCTTTCGAAGACCTTAGATAGGCATGGCAGGATGGATATAGGTCTGTAACAGTTTGGGTCCAGGGTGTCTCCCCTTTGAAGAGGGGGATAACTGCGGCAGCTTTCCAATCCTTGGGGATCTCAGACGATATGAAAGAGAGGTTGAACAGGCTGGTAATAGGGGTTGCGACAATGGCGGCGGATAGTTTCAGAAATAGAGGGTCCAGATTGTCAAGCCCAGCTGATTTGTACGGGTCCAGGTTTTGCAGCTCTTTCAGAACATCTGCTATCTGGATTTGGGTAAAGGAGAACCTGGAGAGGCTTGGGCGAGGAGCTGCGGGGGGCGGAGCTGTTGGCCGAGGTTGGAGTAGCCAGGCGGAAGGCATGGCCAGCCGTTGAGAAATGCTTATTGAAGTTTTCGATAATCATGGATTTATCAGTGGTGACCGTGTTACCTAGCCTCAGTGCAGTGGGCAGCTGGGAGGAGGTGCTCTTGTTCTCCATGGACTTCCCAGTGTCCCAGAACTTTTTGGAGTTGGAGCTACAGGATGCAAACTTCTGCCTGAAGAAGCTGGCCTTAGCTTTCCTGACTGACTGCGTGTATTGGTTCCTGACTTCCTGAACAGTTGCATATCACGGGGACTATTCGATGCTATTGCAGTCCGCCACAGGATGTTTTTGTGCTGGTCGAGGGCAGTCAGGTCTGGAGTGAACCAAGGGCTGTATCTGTTCTTAGTTCTGCATTTTTTGAACGGAGCATGCTTATCTAAAATGGTGAGGAAGTTACTTTTAAAGAATGACCAGGCATCCTCAACTGACGGGATGAGGTCAATGTCCTTCCAGGATACCCGGGCCAGGTCAATTAGAAAGGCCTGCTCACAGAAGTGTTTTAGGGAGCGTTTGACAGTGATGAGGGGTGGTTGTTTGACTGCGGCTCCGTAGCGGATACAGGCAATGAGGCAGTGATCGCTGAGATCCTGGTTGAAGACAGCGGAGGTGTATTTAGAGGGCCAGTTGGTCAGGATGACGTCTATGAGGGTGCCCTTGTTTACAGAGTTAGGGTTGTACCTGGTGGGTTCCTTGATGATTTGTGTGAGATTGAGGGCATCTAGCTTAGATTGTAGGACTGCCGGGGTGTTGAGCATATCCCAGTTTAGGTCACCTAACAGAACAAACTCTGAAGCTAGATGGGGGGCGATCAATTCACAAATGGTGTCCAGGGCACAGCTGGGAGCTGAGGGGGTCGGTAGCAGGCGGCAACAGTGAGACTTATTTCTGGAGAGAGTAATTTTCGAAATTAGTAGTTCGAACTGTGTGGGAATGGACCTGGAAAGTATGACATTACTTTGCAGGCTATCTCTGCAGTAGACTGCAACTCCTCCCCCTTTGGCAGTTCTATCTTGACGGAAGATGTTATAGTTGGGTATGGAAATCTCTGAATTTTTGGTGGCCTTCCTGAGCCAGGATTCAGACACGGCAAGGACATCAGGGTTAGCAGAGTGTGCTAAAGCAGTGAGTAAAACAAACTTAGGGAGGAGGCTTCTGATGTTGACATGCATGAAACCAAGGCTTTTTCGATCCACATCACCTGCGGAACAGAGAAGGAGTAGTATGAGGGTGCGGCTAAAGGCTATCAAAACTGGTCGCCTAGAGCGTTGGGGACAGAGAATAAGAGGAGCAGGTTTCTGGGCATGGTAGAATATATTCAGGGCATAATGCGCAGACAGGGGTATGGTGGGGTGCGGGTACAGCGGAGGTAAGCCCAGGCACTGGGTGATGATGAGAGAGGTAGTATCTCTGGACATGCTGGTTGTAATGGGTGAGGTCACCGCATGTGTGGGAGGTGGGACAAATTAGGTATCAGGGGTATGAAGAGTGGAACTAGGGGCTCCATTGTGAACTAAAACAATGATAACTAACCTGAACAACAGTATACAAGGCATATTGACATTTGAGAGAGACATACAGCGAGGCATACAGTGATCACAGGTGTTGAATTGGGAAAGCTAGCTAAAACAGTAGGTGAGACAACAACAGCTAATCAGCTAGCACAACAACAGCAAGTAAAATGGCGTTGACTTAGGCAACGGGGCCGACAGATAAAACAAACAAGCAGAATGGAGTACCGTGATTAATGGACAGTCCAGCGTGCATCAGCTATGTAGCCAAGAGATCAGTGTCCAGGGGGCAGCGGTGGATGGGGCAGGGAAGCTGGACTGGCGAGTGTTATCCAGGTAAAAAGTAAATAACCATGACTAAATAGCATGTAGCTAGTTAGCTGGTTAGCTTCTGGAGGTTCTTGAGTGTGTTCTAAAAATTAAAAAAATAATAGCGATTCCGTATCACATTGGGTGAGGCAGGTTTCCGGAAGGTATAAACAAATAAAAAAATCGAAAAGAGATAGAAAGTAAATATGGGTCCAGTGAGTGTTTGGGACGCGGCGATTCAGACGGTTAGCAGGCCTGTGCTAACAAGCTAACAGTTCGTAGGCCTGGGCTAAACAAGGTAGCAGTTAGCGGACCGGAGCTAGACAAGCTAGCAGTTAGCAGGCCGAATTAGCAAGCAAGGAGATAGCGAGGGCTAGAGAGTTAGCCTTTGGGGGACGTCGCGATGGGGTGAGTCTGTTTATTCCTCTTCATGCGGTGACATCGATAGACCGGTCGTGGGCCCGGGTATTGTAGCCCAGGAGTATGCTACGGTGGTAGCACAGGTGCTCTGGCCGGGCTAGCTTCAAGCTAAGTGGGTGGAAACGCTAGCCAGGAGTAATCATCCGGGGTTGCGGATTAGCTAGATAGCTAGTTGTGAAGATCCAGCTGAAAAATGTTCCGTTTGCGGTGGGAATCGGGGGATGAAAAATAAATAGGTCCGTTATGCTCTGGTTAGAGTCGCGTTGTTCGAACTGGAGAGAGTTTTCGGGCTAAAGGTTAGCTGATGACCGGTTAGCTGAAGACCGCTAGCATAGCTGGTGGTTAGCTGGCTAGCTTCAGTTGAGGGGTTCCGGTTCCGAAGTAAATATAAATACTTTAGGAAAAATAGCTACATTGGGTGAGGCGGGTTGCAGGAGAGTATTTGGAAGCTTAGGTTTAGCAAAATGTTTTTAAAGAGATATGCGAAGAAAAATATGTAAAAATAAAAAAGAAACGATATATACAAGGGACACGACACAACGACTTATTGCTGCGCCATCTTAGTGTTATTTAACCCTATTAATCGTAGGAATTAGTGGTTTTGGGGTTTATTTATCCCTCCCGAGTGGCACAGTGGTCTAAGACACTGCATATCAGTGCAAGAGGCGCCACTGCAGTACCTGGTTTGAATCCAGGCTGCATCACATCTGGCCGTGATTGGGAGTCCCATAGGGTGGTGCAAAATTGGCCCCGATTCGTCTGGTCATTGTAAATAATTTGTTCTTAACTGACTTGCCTAGTTGAATAAACATAAAAAATATATAGGTTTTAACCATACTCCCCCGGCCAGAAGATACTATCGTCTATAGGAGATAAAGGTAGTTAGCATCTATGTATGGGCTATTGCTAACCTACCTCTTCCAATCTTCATCATTTCCTTATCTCTGCCTTTATGTAGAACACAAGATGCTGTCCGTTGGCCCGACGGAACCTTGGTCATTGAGGGAGAAACTATGCCTAGCCTCCTCTGTTATGAGGAGCGGAGACCAAAACTGGTAAACAAACACACACTACCAACTTTTTCCCATCTGTCACTCTGTCTGCATCTACATGTTTTTCTTTCTCTAGTGTGCATTGTAAACTTTTCTACATGGTCATTTGTGTACACTTCTTGATTGTCCTCCTGCCTTTCAGGGTGTCTGTCAGCAGAGCCATCAAGCCTTTCTCAGAGCATGGCCGCCCTCCAGACTGGTTTTCTCAGAAGGTATGAGACAGACACGCTGTGACACAACAATTAATCTCTGTCATGATGAACAAGGTTAAAAGGTCAGCTACTGTATATGAGCACATGACCAAAAGCATGTGGACACCTGCTAGTCGAACATCTCATTCTAAAATTATGGACATTAATATGGAGTTGGTCCCCCATTTGCTGCTATAACAACCTCCACTCTTCTGGGAAGGCTTTCCACTAGACGTTAGAACATTGCTGTGGGGACGTTCTTCCATTCAGCCATGAGCATTAGTGAGGTCGGCGCTGATGTTGGGCGATTAGGCCTATCTCGAAGTCGGTGTTCCAATTTATCCTAAAGGTGTTCGATTGGGTTGAGGTCAGGGCTCTGTGCAGGCCAGTCAAGTTCTTCCACACCGATCTCGAGAAACCATTTCTGTATGGACCTCGCTTTGTGCAATTTTCATGCTAAAACAGAATCGTCTAGAATGTCATTTTATTCTGTAGCGTTAAGATGTCCCTTCACTGAAACTAACGGGCCTAGCCCGAACCATGAAAAACAGCCCCAGACCATTATTCCTCCTCCACCAAACTTTACAGTTTTCACTATGCATTCGGCAGGTAGTGTTCTCCTGGTATCCACCAAACCCAGATTCGTCCGTCGGACTGCCAGGTGGTGAAGCATGACTAATCACTCCAGAGAACGCTTTTCCACTGCTCCAAAGTCTAATGGTGCCGAGCTTTAAACCACTCCCAGCCGACACTTGGCATTGCACATGGTGATTTTAGGCTTGTGTGCGCCTGCTCGGCCATGGAAACCCATTTCATGAAGCTCCCGACCAACAGTTATTGTGCTGAAGTTGTTTCCAGAGGCAGTTTGGAACTCAGTAGTGAGTTTTGCAACCAAGGACAGACTATTTTTACACACTATGCGCTTCAGCACTCGGCAGTCCCATTCTGTGAGCTTGTGTGGCCTACCACTTTGCGGCTGAGCTGTTGTTGCTCCTAGACGTTTCCAATTCATAATAACAGCACTTACAGTTGTTCAAGGCAGCTCTAGTGGGGCAGAAATTTGACAAACTGACTTGTTGGAAAGGTGGCATCCAATGACGGTGCCACTTTGAAAGTCACTGAGCTCTTCAGGAAGGCCATTCTACTGCCAATGTTTGTCTATGGAGGTTGCATGGCCGTGTACTCAATTTTATACACCTGTCAGCAACTGGTGTGGCTGAAATAGCCAAATCCACTAATTTGGAGGGGTGTCCACATACATTTGTGTGTATATATTATGTATATAACTTGCTGTCTGTGTCTCTGACCCCCACAGCACTGTGCCTCTCAGTACTCTGAGCTGCTGGAGACCACAGAGGCTCCAAAGTGAGTACACAAACATACACATGCACTTTATTGGAGTATTCTGTTGCGTAGGCAGCTCTCCAGCTGTCATCAGAGCAGTTCCCACATAGTGTAATCATGTGTCTAATGTACATTGCTGTTTCAGGCGTAAGCGTGGGGAAAAGGGTGAGGTGGTGGAGACCATCGAGGATGTAATCGTTCGAAGACTTACTGCCGAGAGGATAGAGGAGCTGAAGAAACTACTGAGAGAGACACAGGACAAATACAGGTCAAGACATATGGGCACTCTTGCTCACACACCCATTCAATCTCTCACTCTGTCTTTCTGTCTCTCTCTCTCTCTTGTTATCTCTCTCACATTACACACACACACACTCATGCACTCTCCCGCTCTCACACATTAAACCCATCGCGCTAAATGCATAGCCAATGTTTCTGTTCAAAGCCATTGTAGATGACAATGTGACCTCTACTTCCTGCTCTGACAGGAAGCTGAAGAAGGAGGTGGATCTGATCCAGACCGGACATCTGGACTCCCGGCTGGAGGATCTGTGGACAGAAGTATCACAGTAAGAAACCGGTCTGTCTGTCCACCTGTCTGTCTCTCGATTTGTGTCTGCATGTCTGTCTGTCCACCAGTGTCTTTGTGTTTATTTGTTGTATACACTACGTTGTGATTCAGAGTGTACATTCTGTACCAGATTTAGCAGTGAAGATTGTGTTTTAAAATGGTTTTGTTTGGAAGGAAAAAGAAGCAGGATGAGGATGAGGCAGATCTTAAGAGGAAGGCCACAGATACAGCCTATCAGGGTAAGCTTTGGCCTAATAGTAATAATAATCATCCAAATGTTTGGGCACCACTGATTGGACCAATGATTAAGCTCAGGAACTACTAGTGATAACAACCTGTACTCTCTGATCTCAGCTCGCCAAGCAGTTAAGAACACACCCAAGCGGGTGCCCAGTGTCACTGTACGCTCCCCTCTGGGTGCCAGTCCCACGAGCATGGAGGCACAGACAGATACCCCCACACCCCCAACAGACACAGCCATGCCCCAGGCAGAGGAGACCTCTGGCACTACTGTGGTAAGGGAAGGACCCAAGTACTGGTCATCATATGCCTGCTTTGTTTAGATTTTTGTCTTCAACAGTTGTTGATGTGTGTATTGGTAGCAAATGACAAGTGACTTGCGTATTCTGTATTCAAGCACTGCCTTGCACTTCCATCAGCATGCACGAAATGGGTCAAATACGGTATAAGAATAATTCTATCAGTATTGGAAGGAATACAGTGGAAGTGCTGTGGTCTATTAAATAGAGGAGGATGGGTTTTTTTCTCCCCCATTCTGTCCACGTAGGCCCAGGGGGTGGCTGTGTTTCTACCATCGTCGGATGCTCCAATGGTGCTGCCTAAGGAGGGAAGCCTTGGGTCTCTGGTAGATGACTCCTCACAGAAGAGGCTCCTTAGTCAGAAGTCCACGCCGCCTCCCTCCCCTCTCCTCTCAGAGCTGCTGAAAAAAGGAAGCCTGATTTCTGCTAGCCCCAGACTGGTGAGAAATACAGAGGGATTTTTTTTTTAAATGGATGATTTGCAGTAATAAGGGATGAAATTATTGGATTATTTTGTGTTATATTGGATTATATTGGGTGGATCTGTTTTAGGGAGAGAGTCCAGATTAAGTTTGACTTCACAAGCTACTGGTGTTGGAAATGTTTCAACTTGATCACTCTCTTGTTGCTGAGAATTTTGCTGCACCGCAGGAAATGCAGATGAGCTCCGTGATTTAATAATAATATAATAATATATATGCCATTTAGCTGACGCTTTTATCCAAAGCGACTTACAGTCATGTGTGCATACATTCTACGTATGGGTGGTCCCGGGAATCGAACCCACTACCCTGGCGTTACAAGCGCCATGCTCTACCAACTGAGCCACAGAAGGACCAAGCATTTACATAAATTCACTGAAAACCCACACTAACACATGGTTATATTAAAGCGACACTCAGCAGTTGCTACATACATTTTTTGACTTCTAAATGAATGATATGTACCCATTGATTCTTGAAGAATATAACTTATAAATGCCTCATGAGCTTAGTTCAACTGTCATAGCCCATCAGAACTACAAATATAATCTTGTTTAACTCCAATATTTGTAAATAAAGCAAATGTAAACGGCATTGTCTCAAAATATGGTTAAAACTATGATTTTTGACATAATGGATGGTCAATCCTTGCATCCATAGCTCTGTCTGCATTTTAGAGTGGTTACATTTCTCCAGCCCCATCCATCAGCTTTTTATTGAAACAAACTTTATTGTTTCAACTGCGAATTTCCCCTTTAACAATATTGCACTTTTCATGTAGCCTACTTTTGGCCAGCTAATAGGCTAACCACAGATCACGCAATATTATGGACTAAACATTCAATACCTGTTGCTACAGAATTCAATTTCTGTGACCATAAAGGTCAAATTCAGATCCTACATCTGTACCAAGCCGCTCAGTAAAAACAGTTGAATCAGGGATATTGTGTGTTGTTGATGTAATCTCTCTGGGTCAGGTGGTGGAGGGGGATGTTGCTGCTACAGGACTGGCTAATGGAGGAGTTCCCACTACAACCCTTGATATCTCAGCAGGCTTTGAGGTCGCCTGCTCCGGTAACTATAGCAACCGTGATATAACCCGACACGCTAGCTGGCTGACTGTTACGTGTTTGGGTTGATTGGTATTTTAGTTGAGTGCTATATGTGCTGGTGTGTGCTTCTGTGCTTTAAATGTTTTTTAGAAGTAAAGTGTGTGACTTGGTCCTTTTATTAGATGTAGTTTGTTGAGTCCAACATGAAGAATTAGCCCCCCACTGCCCCACCCAACACAGTTTAAAACTGTCTCTCATCTGTTTCTCCTCCCCTCTCTCCCAAACTGTCTGTTTCTCTCTCTCTCCTACACTGTCTGCCTGTCAGTGTTTCTCTCTTCCTCCCACACTGTCAGTCTGTCAGTGTTTCTCTCTAAACCCAGCTGTCTCTCTCTCCCACATTATCTGTCAGTGTTTCTCTCTAAACCCAGCTGTCTCTCTCTCCCACATTATCTGTCAGTGTTTCTCTCTAAACCCAGCTGTCTCTCTCTCCCACATTGTCTGTCAGTGTTTCTCTCTAAACCCAGCTGTCTCTCTCTCCCACATTATCTGTCAGTGTTTCTCTCTAAACCCAGCTGTCTCTCTCTCCCACATTATCTGTCAGTTTTTCTCTCTAAACCCAGCTGTCTCTCTCTCCCACATTGTCTGTCAGTGTTTCTCTCTAAACCCAGCTGTCTCTCTCTCCCACATTGTCTGTCAGTGTTTCTCTCTAAACCCAGCTGTCTCTCTCTCCCACATTATCTGTCAGTGTTTCTCTCTAAACCCAGCTGTCTCTCTCTCCCACATTGTCTGTCAGTGTTTCTCTCTAAACACAGCTGTCTCTCTCTCCCACATTATCTGTCAGTGTTTCTCTCTAAACCCAGCTGTCTCTCTCTCCCACATTATCTGTCAGTGTTTCTCTCTAAACCCAGCTGTCTCTCTCTCCCACATTATCTGTCAGTGTTTCTCTCTAAACCCAGCTGTCTCTCTCTCCCACATTATCTGTCAGTGTTTCTCTCTAAACCCAGCTGTCTCTCTCTCCCACATTATCTGTCAGTGTTTCTCTCTAAACCCAGCTGTCTCTCTCTCCCACATTATCTGTCAGTGTTTCTCTCTAAACCCAGCTGTCTCTCTCTCCCACATTATCTGTCAGTGTTTCTCTCTAAACCCAGCTGTCTCTCTCTCCCACATTATCTGTCAGTGTTTCTCTCTAAACCCAGCTGTCTCTCTCTCCCACATTATCTGTCAGTGTTTCTCTCTAAACCCAGCTGTCTCTCTCTCCCACATTATCTGTCAGTGTTTCTCTCTAAACCCAGCTGTCTCTCTCTCCCACATTATCTGTCAGTATTTCTCTCTAAACCCAGCTGTCTCTCTCTCCCACATTATCTGTCAGTGTTTCTCTCTAAACCCAGCTGTCTCTCTCTCCCACATTATCTGTCAGTGTTTCTCTCTAAACCCAGCTGTCTCTCTCTCCCACATTATCTGTCAGTGTTTCTCTCCAAACCCAGCTGTCTCTCTCTCCCACATTATCTGTCAGTGTTTCTCTCTAAACCCAGCTGTCTCTCTCTCCCACATTGTCTGTCAGTGTTTCTCTCTAAACCCAGCTGTCTCTCTCTCCCACATTGTCTGTCAGTGTTTCTCTCTAAACCCAGCTGTCTCTCTCTCCCACATTGTCTGTCAGTGTTTCTCTCTAAACCCAGCTGTCTCTCTCTCCCACATTATCTGTCAGTGTTTCTCTCTAAACCCAGCTGTCTCTCTCTCCCACATTGTCTGTCAGTGTTTCTCTCTAAACCCAGCTGTCTCTCTCTCCCACATTATCTGTCAGTGTTTCTCTCTAAACCCAGCTGTCTCTCTCTCCCACATTATCTGTCAGTTTTTCTCTCTAAACCCAGCTGTCACTCTCCCACATTATCTGTCAGTGTTTCTCTCTAAACCCAGCTGTCTCTCTCTCCCACATTGTCTGTCAGTGTTTCTCTCTAAACCCAGCTGTCTCTCTCTCCCACATTATCTGTCAGTGTTTCTCTCTAAACCCAGCTGTCTCTCTCTCCCACATTATCTGTCAGTGTTTCTCTCTAAACCCAGCTGTCTCTCTCTCCCACATTGTCCGTCAGTGTTTCTCTCTAAACACAGCTGTCTCTCTCTCCCACATTATCTGTCAGTGTTTCTCTCTAAACCCAGCTGTCTCTCTCTCCCACATTATCTGTCAGTGTTTCTCTCTAAACCCAGCTGTCTCTCTCTCCCACATTGTCCGTCAGTGTTTCTCTCTAAACACAGCTGTCTCTCTCTCCCACATTATCTGTCAGTGTTTCTCTCTAAACCCAGCTGCCTCTCTCTCCCACATTATCTGTCAGTGTTTCTCTCTAAACCCAGCTGTCTCTCTCTCCCACATTATCTGTCAGTGTTTCTCTCTAAACCCAGCTGTCTCTCTCTCCCACATTATCTGTCAGTGTTTCTCTCAAAACCCAGCTGTCTCTCTCTCCCACATTATCTGTCAGTGTTTCTCTCTAAACCCAGCTGTCTCTCTCTCCCACATTATCTGTCAGTGTTTCTCTCTAAACCCAGCTGTCTCTCTCTCCCACATTATCTGTCAGTGTTTCTCTCTAAACCCAGCTGTCTCTCTCTCCCACATTATCTGTCAGTGTTTCTCTCTAAACCCAGCTGTCTCTCTCTCCCACATTATCTGTCAGTGTTTCTCTCTAAACCCAGCTGTCTCTCTCTCCCCACATTATCTGTCAGTGTTTCTCTCTAAACCCAGCTGTCTCTCTCTCCCACATTATCTGGCAGTGTTTCTCTCTAAACCCAGCTGTCTCTCTCTCCCACATTATCTGTCAGTGTTTCTCTCTAAACCCAGCTGTCTCTCTCTCCCACATTATCTGTCAGTGTTTCTCTCTCAACCCACCTGTCTCTCTCTCCCACATTATCTGTCAGTGTTTCTCTCTAAACCCAGCTGTCTCTCTCTCCCACATTATCTGTCAGTGTTTCTCTCTAAACCCAGCTGTCTCTCTCTCCCACATTATCTGTCAGTGTTTCTCTCTAAACCCAGCTGTCTCTCTCTCCCACATTATCTGTCAGTGTTTCTCTCTAAACCCAGCTGTCTCTCTCTCCCACATTATCTGGCAGTGTTTCTCTCTAAACCCAGCTGTCTCTCTCCCACATTGTCTGTCAGTGTTTCTCTCGAAACCCAGCTGTCTCTCTCTCCCACATTATCTGTCAGTGTTTCTCTCGAAACCCAGCTGTCTCTCTCTCCCACATTATCTGTCAGTGTTTCTCTCCAAACCCAGCTGTCTCTCTCTCCCACATTATCTGGCAGTGTTTCTCTCTAAACCCAGCTGTCTCTCTCCCACATTGTCTGTCAGTGTTTCTCTCGAAACCCAGCTGTCTCTCTCTCCCACATTATCTGTCAGTGTTTCTCTCCAAACCCAGCTGTCTCTCTCTCCCACATTATCTGTCAGTGTTTCTCTCCAAACCCAGCTGTCTCTCTCTCCCACATTATCTGTCAGTGTTTCTCTCCAAACCCAGCTGTCTCTCTCGCTCTAGAAAGGGAAGAAATATCTACAGTGGCAAAAAAAAGTATGTTGAACCCTTTGGAACTACCTGGATTTCTGCATACATTGGTCATAAAATTTGATCTGATCTTCATCTAAGTCACAACAATAGACAAACACAGTCTGCTTTATTAAACTAATAACACACAAGCAATTATATGTTTTAATGTTTTTATTGAACATCATGTAAACATTCAATGTGGAGGGTGGGAAAAGTATGTGAACCCTTGGCTTTAATAACTGGTTGACCCTCCTTTGGCAGCAGTAAACTCAACCAAACGTTTTCTGTAGTTGTGGATCAGACCTGCACAACGGTCAGGTGGAATTTTGGACCATTCATATTTATAAAACTGTTTCAGTTCAGCAATATTCTTAGGATGTCTGGTGTGAACTAGAGGTCGACCGATTATGATTTTTCAACGCCGATACCAATTATTGGTGTAGCTCCCTTCAGTAACCACGAGCACAACCGTTCCTTGATTTTAACTGGCGGCTTTATTCTGTAGTTTTAGTCAGAATTATCACCTTCCGTGAGAACTATAAAGTAAATGAAAAATACAGTTAAGCACACTCTTACGACCTTATCTTACGAGTGACTTATTAGCTTGGTATAACTCTGAAGTGCTTACATACATAACAGTTTAACCGGCGTTATAACAGGTTCAGATTAACACATGAATAAAGGAACAAATACCTCATTGGCTGCTTATTACAGAAGGGAGGAAATCAAACTTCACACTTATTATTCCTGGCATGAATTCACACTTCATCCTAACATACACTCTTCAACCTTTATGAACTACACCCGATGACATGAAAACTTAGCTAACGCAGCGCAGGATTGCCTTCCCTCCAAAGGTGTGTTGCTACAATAAGGATCCCCGTTACAACAGTATTAGCTACGTAGTTCCGCTTGTATTATCATTTCCCCCGCACAGCGGACACATAAACAATTCAAACAAAAGACAACGACATAACCTGTAAGTCTAACTGTCAGTTACACTCCCACCAATCACCAGTGATTTCTGTGAAAGGGTCTGCAGGTTTCTTGATCGGCTTCCAGGAGGGTGACTGTCTTATGGATGGGCCTCTCCAGACAGGTGGGTTTGGTGATGCGTTTACCTCTCTCATCTTCGGTTGAGTCGCTGATCAGTAACTTGAATCTTCTCACCCGGCCATCCTGTCCCGGGTACACTTCTGTAACCTTTGCCAATTTCCACTGGTTGCGTGGTGCAGTATCATCTTGCAAAATGACAATGTCATTAATCCTTGCGTTTCTTCTGTCTTTACTCCATTTCTGTCTGTGTTGGAGGTTTAATGCGTTGAATACGGTTAGCTACAAAGACGTGGAATCTTCTGGCTTCATTGTTGATGTAGCCAAGAACTACCTTCGACTCTGTCCAGAAGTATTCCTGTAGACCTTGTATCTCTAACTCCTTTTTGAGCATGTCACTTGTTCGAACAGCTACCACCGCTGCTGAAAGTTCCAGTCGTGGTATGGTCGTAACCTTGGAAGGGGCGACTCTCGACTTTGCCATAACTAGGGAGCAATGAACTTCTCCTGCGGTGCTGATTGTTCTGAGGTATGAGCACTCTCCATAACCTGAGGTACTAGCGTCGGAGAAGTGATGGAGCTCATAACTCTGCACCTCCTTGAAACTTGATGGCAAGTAGCTTCGTTGGATCCTTACTTCAGACAAGTTTTGTAGACCTTGGAGCCAGAATTCCCACTGGGAACGTAGGTCATCTGGAAGGGGGTCATCCCAGTCGATTCTGTCACGACACATCCGCTGCAAGATCTGCTTCCCCACCAGGACAAAGGGTGCCACAAACCCAAGCGGATCATATACAGAGGCTACTGTAGACAACACTCCTCTTCTTGTGAGTGGGCGTTCCTTGACAACTACTCTAAACTGGAACTCGTCTGATGTGACACACCACAGTACACCAAGCGCTCTCTCCATGTGTGGTTCACCCAGAGCCATATCCAGGTCTTTGGCACCCTTGGCACGTTCTTCCTTGGGAATTGTGTTAGAGATAAACTTGTGCAACCGAAGTTTGCCGATGCTGCAAAGCTCTCTTGCTTCTTTCCCCAGCTGGGCCGCTTCAGCTTCAGACGATACGCTCGTCAACCCATCATCAACACAAAAGTTCCTTTCTATGAACTGGATAGACTTCTCGCTGAAGCTTCCTCGTCCTTCGGCAGCAAGATGTTTGAGACCATAGTTGGCGCAACCAGGAGATGAAGCTGCGCCGAACAAGTGGACCTTCATACGATACGCTGAGGGTTGAGACTCTAGATCTCCGTTCTCCCACCAAAGGAACCGTAGATAATCTTGGTCTTCTGCTTTCACATGAAACTGGTGGAACATGCACTCTACGTCACACATGATTGCAACTGGACCCTTACGAAAACGACAAAGGATGCCCAGCAATGTGTTTGTCAACTCTGGACCGGTAAGGAGATGATCATTCAAGGACGTCTCTCGAAACTTAGCTGAGCAGTCAAAGACGACTCGTATCTTCCCAGGCTTTTGTGGGTGATAAACTCCATGGTGCGGGATGTACCATGCTGGATGCTTGTTAATTTCCTCTTTAGAGACCTTCTCAACATCTCCACAAGCTATAGTCTCTTCCATGAATGCTGTGTAGTCCTTGTAGTACTGCTTGTCTCTCCTTAGGCTCCTTTCCAGGCACTTGAGTCGGTGAACTGCACATGTTTTATTGTTCGGCAGATTGGGTCTTTCTTCCTTAAACGGCAGCGGCATCTCATAATGTCCATTGTCCTTACGTCTGATGCCCTCTTTCATTTTCTTCAGGAACCGGATATCCTCTTGAGATATGAGGTCCTCTTCTGCAGCTCTCTCGTTGAAGTCAGATTCAAGCGTCTTGATAATGTCCAGTGTTGTGATTACCTCTCTTGCATGTGTTCTACAAACATAGTGTACTTGATTTGTGAGGTTGGAAGAAGATTGAAGGCTTGGCATCACCTGTCTAACGATAACCCGATGACTCACTCCAATAGGGTCGCCATAGTCGATACATGGATTTCCATAGCCGACTATGCTCCAGCCAAGATCTGTTCTCTGAGCAAAAGGCTGATTTCCCTTACCAGACACAATTTCTCTTGGAAGGAGAGCCTGGGAGCAGTTGTAGCCAATTAAGAGACCGACATCACAGCTCTGTTGAGGAGCAATCTCCTCTGCAATGTGTTCAAGATGAGACCATGCTCTTGCAGTCTCTGGAGTAGGAATATGATCTCTGTTTGCAGGAATAAACTCTCTCGAGTAGGTCGTTGGCAGAGGGATTTTCTTCTCCAAGTAAAACCCTCTAACCTGCAAACCAGACAGCTTCTGGCAGGGCACAGTGGTATTTCTTGAAGCCATTGTAGAGAGTTTCAGTTGGACTGGCACCTTCCTTGTATTGAGAGCCTTTGTTGTCTCTTCAAGGATAAAAGTGGTGTCGCTCTGGGTGTCAAGAAGTGCATACACAAGAACTTCACGATCTGGCTCACTTGTGGTTGACACCCATACTGGAATGATTGTGGAGGTGTGAGTGTTAATGTCCCTTACGACTCTGTTAGATATGGCCTCACTTGACGCTCTTGTCCCCTTATCTTGTGAGGTCTTCCTATCCCTTAACCTTTCTTTAGTACGATCTTCGTGCAGGCAGGATGGATGCCTCCTCTGACACGTGTCGCAGGTGTTCCTGTTATCACAATCTTTCGATCGATGCCCAGGCCTTAAACAGCCAAAGCACAATTTATTCTCTTGAACAAACTTCTGTCGCTCTGCGGTGGGCTTATCCATGAACTTCCAGCATTTGTGGAGACTGTGACCTGACTTCTCACAGAAGACACAACTAGTAACAGTATCTTTCTCATCAGAGTTAGTTGCTAATACCCTTGCTCCGGGGTTTTGAATCCTTGGCGTCTTAAGTTTCCCATCTTCACTTGGTTTCAAAGCATGAAGGGATGTTACAGGATTGCAAGCAATCTTGGCTTCTCTTGTGAGAAACTTCACAAACTGACTGAAGCTAGGAAAGATCTCCGTTTCTTCTAAGATGTCTGTGACCTTTCTATTCCATCTTGAAGTTAGCCAATCTGGAAGTTTAGCGAGGATCTTTTTTGTTTTCATTACAGTCATTAAGCACCTCCAGGCCCTTATTCTGAGACATAGCAGCTTCACAGCTGCGAAGAAAGTCTACAAGGTCTCTAAGTTCAAGACTGTCCTTGGATCCTATCGTAGGCCATGCATTGAGCTTATCTCTGAAAGACTTGGCGATGAAGAATTTGTTTCCGTACCTTTCTTCAAGAATGGTCCAAGCAGCATGGTAGGCTGATTCTGTTCCTAACATAAAGTAACTTTCGATGGCTTTCTTGGCAGGCCCACCGACATATTTTCTTAAGTAATATATCTTCTCAGTTGTTGGTATGTTCTTCCTGTCTATCAGAGTCTGAAAAGAGACCTTCCAGTCAGTGTACGAGAGAGGCTCTCCATTGAATGTTACTGGTTCTGGTATGGGGAGGCGGCTTTCACTGATTGCTTCCGCTAGTAACCTGAACATGGTCTTGGTGCCATCTTCTTGCTGTGTGAAATGAGCCACTTCTGTGCATGACTTCTTTCACATACTTGCAGTTAGAGAGTGGTTCTCTCTTCTCGTCCTCTGAGTTTTCATCTTGCTCATACACTTGCATTCGCGCCTTGGCAGCATTTAGTTTCTTGAGCACTTCTAGGCGCTCTAACTCTCTACGCTTGTCTTCTAGTGTCCTTCGTCTGGCAGCATTTTCTACCTCTAACTTGACTCGCAGCCTAGCTTCTTCTAAGCTGCGTTTCACAGCCTCAGCTTCTTGCTCCGCTGTTCTCTTCTTATCTTCATCTTCGAGTCGCTGAAGCTCTTCTAGTTGGCGTTCTTGCTTAACCATTACTTCTAAAGCTGCTTGGTTAGCAGCAACTTCCGCCGCAGCCTCTTGTCTCTTGACAGATGACACGCTTGAGCATCTGGAGTTGACCTTTGAGTTGCTTTGAGACTGGGAGGAAGCACTTGAGGGCTGATAGTTGAGACTTGACTTATGTGAGAGTTCGGACATGCACAAGGAATTGCTGTCCTTCCAGTGCAACTCTATCTGGTTACTTTGACCTTCTTCCCTGCCTTTTAAATGACACCTTACAGTCTTGATAATAGACATTGTAACTGCTTCACAAGTATCAACTCTGCGTCGTATATCGTTGTCGGGAATGTCGATTTGACGCAAATTTACATAGACACGGTTTAGCTCTGTAGAGGTATGGCTAATCTTGTTTAAGATGTCTTCTAGTAGGTCTTCAGAGCAACAACCTGTCAGTGACAGTTTTGCTTCCTTTACCAGAGCCTTCCACTTCTCATAGCTGACCCTGAAACATTGTTTGAGCTGTCTCCACCTTTCGTCGCGCAGTTCTCTGCCCTTTTCAGTTAACCTGCGGACCCTCTCACCTTTTCGTGGCTCTTGTTGTGCTACCTCTTCCTGCTGCTCTGCTTGTTCTGATGAAGGCTCGAAGTTTGCGAGGTGTTGCTGCAGCTGCTCAACTTGACCCACCCCATCTCTATCACCTTTAGTGAAACTACCTCTTTCTGACATTCTAAATCAAGTCAAATCAATTCTAGCTAAGGTTTGGATAAGTGAGTAGGTAATTTATACTCTAATTCACTGTAATTTATACCTCAGTACGTGGTATAAACATGTATAATGCTTGAAACAAAGGCTTGAACAAACACCTTACCAAACAATTACACTATTAACTTACAGGTGAAAATAGAATTAATAGGTGTGCGCTGACCCTTAATGTTTGTGACTATATATATATATTTAGTAAGTATCAAATAATATTTTTCAGTAATACACATACCAGCGATACATTAAGATAGAAAGAGCAAATGCATAATACCAGAGTCTTTATGAAATAGACAACTATCTCCAGTCCTTACGAATTGTAATCTTAAAGTCTCTTATTAGCTGTTCAGAAGGCTAGGACCACCTTCAAACACCTTGACTTGTACTTGCGTGTCTGACTTTCCTGTTAGTCTTGACCTTATGTTGCCTCACGATGCTTCCTTATGTGGAGATTTTCTTCTTAGTTTGCAGGTAGGTGCAAAACTCTTATCTGGCAGATGACAAGGTCGACCAGGATTTGGGAATCTTGTAGACGTTTTACAGCTGGATGAGATTCTTCTTTCTCTCTTGCTCGTGAAGAGCATAGAGTTCTCACTGTAGCTCCCTTCAGTAACCACGAGCACAACCGTTCCTTGATTTTAACTGGCGGCTTTATTCTGTAGTTTTAGTCAGAATTATCACCTTCCGTGAGAACTATAAAGTAAATGAAAAATACAGTTAAGCACACTCTTACGACCTTATCTTACGAGTGACTTATTAGCTTGGTATAACTCTGAAGTGCTTACATACATAACAGTTTAACCGGCGTTATAACAGGTTCAGATTAACACATGAATAAAGGAACAAATACCTCATTGGCTGCTTATTACAGAAGGGAGGAAATCAAACTTCACACTTATTATTCCTGGCATGAATTCACACTTCATCCTAACATACACTCTTCAACCTTTATGAACTACACCCGATGACATGAAAACTTAGCTAACGCAGCGCAGGATTGCCTTCCCTCCAAAGGTGTGTTGCTACAATAAGGATCCCCGTTACAACAGTATTAGCTACGTAGTTCCGCTTGTATTATCATTTCCCCCGCACAGCGGACACATAAACAATTCAAACAAAAGACAACGACATAACCTGTAAGTCTAACTGTCAGTTACAATTGGAGGACCAAGAAAGCCGATACTGATTAATTTAGCCTCAAATAAATAATGAAACATGTTTAATTTGGTTTAAATAATGCAAAAACATTTTGTTGGAGAATAAAGTAAAAGTGCAATATGTGCCATGTAAAAAAGCTAACGTTTAAGTTCCTTGCTTAGAACATGAGAACATATGAAAGCTGGTGATTCCTTTTAAGATGAGTCTTCAATATTCCCAGGTTGTAGTTGTTATAGGAATTATAGGACTATTTGGACTATTTCTATACAATTTGTATTTCATATACCTTTGACTATTGGATGTTCTTATAGGCACTTTAGTATTGCCAGTGTAACAGTATAGCTTCCGTCCCTCTCCTCGCCCCTACCTGGGCTCGAACCAGGAACACATCGACAACAGCCACCCTCGAAGCAGCGTTACCCAGGCAGAGCAAGGCGAACAACCACTCCAAGTCTCAGAGCGATTGACTTTGAAACGCTATTAGCACGCACCCCGCTAACTAGCTAGCCATTTCACATCTGTTACATCAGTCTAATCTCGGGAGTTGATAGATAAGTCATAAACAGCCCAATACTTGAAGCACAGCGAAGAGCTGCTGGCAAAACGCACTAAAGTGTTGTATGAATGAATGCTTACAAGCCTGCTGGTGCCTACCACCGCTCAGTCAGACTGCTCTATCAAATCATAGACTTAATTATAACATAATAACACACAGAAATACGAGCCTTAGGTCATTAATATGGTCGATTCCGGAAACTATCATCTCGAAAACAAGACGTTTATTCTTTCAGTGAAATACGGAACCGTTACGTATTTTATCTAACAGGTGGCATCCCTTAGTCTAAATATTCCTGTTACATTGCACAACCTTCAATGTTATGTCATAAATACGTAAAATTCTGGCATATTAGGCGGCCCAAACTGTTGCATATACACTGACTCTGCGTGCAATGAACGCAAGAGAAGTGACACAATTTCACCTGGTTAATATTGCCTGCTAACCTGGATTTCTTTTAGCTAAATATGCAGGTTTAAAAAATATATACTTCTGTGTATTGATTTTAAGAAATGCATTGATGTTTATGGTTAGGTACAGTCGTGCAACGATTGCTTTTTCCGCAAATGCGCTTTTGTTAAATCATCCCCCGTTTGGCGAAATTGGCTGTCTTTGTTCGGAATAAATAGTTTTCACAGTTCGCAACGAGTCATGTTAGCAGGCAATATTAACTAAATATGCAGGTTTAAAAATATATACTTGTGTATTGATTTTAAGAAAGGCATTGATGTTTATGGTTAGGTACACGTTGGTGCAACGACAGTCCTTTTTCGCGAATATGCAAGGCATCGATTTATTTGCAACGCAGGACACGCTAGATAAACTAGTAATATCATCAACCATGTGTAGTTAACTAGTGATTATGATTGATTGTTTTAATTTAATGCTAGCTAGCAACTTACCTTGGCTTCTTACTGCATTAGCGTAACAGGCAGTCTCCTCGTGGAGTGCAATGTAATCAGGTGGTTAGAGCGTTGGACTAGTTAACTGTAAGGTTGCGAGATTGAATCCCCAAGCTGACAAGGTAAAAATCTGTCATTTTGCCCCTGAACGAGGCAGTTAACCTACCGTTCCTAGGCCGTCATTGAAAATAAGAATGTGTTCTTAACTGACTTGCCTAGCTAAATAAAGCTGTTTTCAAAAATCGGCTAAATCGGTGTCCAAAAATACCGATTTCCGATTGTTATGAAAACTTGAAATCGGCCCTAATTAATTGGCCATTCCGATTAATTGGTCGACCTCTAGTGTGAACTGCTCTCGAGGTCATGCCACAGCATTTTAAATCGGATTGAGGTCAGGACTCTAACTGGGCCACTCCAGAAGGCATATTTTCTTCAGTTGAAGCCATTCTGTTGTTGACTTACTTCTGTGTTTTGGGTCGTTGTCCTGTTGCATCACCCAACTTCTGTGTATTGATAGCCTTACATTCTCCTGAAAAATGTATTGGGAATTAATTTTTCTGTCGATGATAGCAAGTTGTCCAGGCCTTGAGGCAGCAAAGCAGCCCCAAACCATGATGCTCCCTCCACCATACTTTACAGTTGGGATGAGGTTTTCATGTTGGTGTGCTGGTCCTTTTTTTTCTCCACACATAATGTTGTGTGTTCCTTCCAAACAACTCAACTGGAGTTTCCTCTGTCCACAGAATATTTTGCCAGTAGCGCTGTGGAACATCCAGGTTCTCTTTTACGAACTTCAGACATGCAGCAATGTTTTCTTTGGACAGCAGTGTCTTCTTCCATGGTGTCCTCCCATGAACACCATTCTTGTTTAGTGTTTTACGTATCGTAGACTCGTCAACAGAGATGTTAGCATGTTCCAAAGATTTCTGTAAGTCTTTAGCTGACACTCTAGGATTCTTCTTAACCTCATTGAGCATTCTGCACTGTGCTCTCTCTAGGGAGAGTACCAACAGTGCTGAACTTTCTCCATTTATAGACAATTTGTCTAACCGTGGACTGATGAACATCAAGACTTTTAGAGATACTTTTGTAACCCTTTCTAACTTTATGCAAGTCAACAATTCTTAATCTTAGGTCTTCTGAGATCTCTTTTGTTCGAGGCATGGTTCACATCAGGCAATGCTTCTTGTGAATAGCGAACTCAAATTTTGTGAGTGTTTTTTATAGGGCAGGGCAGCTCTAACCAACATCTCCAATCTTGTCTCATTGATTGGACCCCAAGTTAGCTGACTCCTGACTCCAATTAGCTTTTGGAGAAGTCATTAACCTCTGGGTTCACATACTGTACTTTTCTAACCTACACTGTGAATGTTTAAATTATGTATTCAATATAGACAAGAAAAATACAATCATTTGTGTGTTATTAGTTTAAGCACACTGTCTATTGTTGTGACTAAGATGAAGATCAGATAAAATTTTCTGACTAATTTATGCAGAAATCCAGGTTATTCCAAAGGGTTCACATACTTTTTCTTGCACTGTATGTAAAGAGGAACATGCATCTGATTTCTACTCCCAGTGATACCGGTGTACTATTTGTGGTGACACATGCCTCTCTCTCTCTCTCTCTCTCTCTCTCTCTCTCTCTCTCTCTCTCTCTCTCTGTCTCTCTGTCTCTCTGTCTCTGTGTGTGTGTTCAGTCGGAGAGGGTGTAGTGAAAGCAGAGCTGGGTGAGGAGTTGGAGCTAGTGAAGGAGGCGGGGCTAGTGGAGGAGGACCTGGTAGCTGTTTCCTACATGGGGGATGAGCTGGACCTGGAGACAGTCGGAGACATCATCGCCATCATAGAGGAGAAGGTAAATAGTGTGGGGGGGTGCAGCTTTTGACCTAAATATCTCTGTAGTAAGCGGTCTTGTTTGTGCGCACTCATCACAGTCCTCTCTCTGTGTGTGTATCTCTTTCTCTCTGTCTGTCTGTATTTCTCAGGTGGATGACTCTGTGGAGGCTCTAGATGCTGCAGCAGTGGAGGCTGCTCTCTCTCTCTGTGAGGAGGCTGTTTCTGCCGGCCACTCCCTCTCAGGCCCCTGGGAGGCCCCTGACTTGAAGTCCTCAGAGCCTGGGCCCACGGTTCAGTCTGACCCCACACAGGGGCTTCAGGGTGGAACGGGAGCTAACCCTGGGGTCCTGGAGCCAGATACAGAGAGTGGAAGGGGGGAAGCCAAGGAGGGATTTGAAACAGTGGGGACAGGCGTTGCTCCTTCTGTTGCCGCTGATGACAGCCTGGCAGGAAGTGAGGTCACAGAGGAAGGAGTTCTCACGGTGGAAGGAAGCCTGAGCACAGCTGTGAAGACTGAGAATGAGGAGTGGACCCAGCCAGAACCAAACACACCCTGTCTAGACTCAGAAGACAGTTCTGGATCAGGGAAAGAGTCCAAGGTAATTGTCCTCTTTTCAGTAACACTCACACATGCACCTTTACCAGGTGCAGTTGAATTATCATCTCTCCTTGTGTATTTTTATGTAGGAAGTGAAGGATGAGGATGGAGGGAGCGACGGGGATCCTGATGAAGAGGTGGAGATGAAAGAGGAGTGTGGAGAGGGGGAGGGGCCCTACCTATCAGAAGTAGAACCGGCAGCCAGTGAGAGTGAGGATGGCTATGGCCCCTCCTCCCAACGCTACACCACAGCTGATTCGCTAGCCAGCAGCCCCGCCTCTTCTCAGTTGTAAGTTTCCAACCCTGGTCCTTGTATCCATGGCAACTCTTAATCTGAACATGCCATCACAAGCCTGAATAAAGCAAGTCAACTCGACTCTTAAATGCTTTTTGACCTATCCCCAAGATGAGGGGTGGTTTCTCTGTAGTAAGCTGTCCATCATCACAATCATGCCTGTCTCTCTCCCTCTACCATTCACCTATCCTCCTGTCTGTGGATCTCTCTCTCAGCTCGATATGTGGGGAGGATCAGGAGGCCGTTCAGGCTCAGAAGATCTGGAAGAAAGCCATCATGCTGGTGTGGAGAGCAGCAGCCAATCACAGGTCAGCTCTTAGACACATTGGCTGTTATTGGGCACATGGTTCAGGCACTGTAGGGTTTGCCTGATCTGTTGTTGTTATCCGTGACAGGTATGCCAGTGTGTTCCTCCAGTCTGTGTCTGATGACATCGCCCCTGGTTATCACAGCATTGTACACAGGTGAGAGTGCTATAAGAGAAAACCGCTTGTTTGCTGAATTATATGTTATGTACACATGAAAATAAAATCTATATGAACAATATAAGTACATACTAACCTTCCCCTCTAAAACACACACACACACTCCTCCCTAACACAACCACACACAGACCCATGGATCTGTCAGCCATCAAGAAGAGTATCGAGGCGGGTCAGATCCGTACGACTGCGGAGTTCCAGCGTGACATCATGCTGATGTTCCAGAACGCGGTGATGTACAACAGCTCTGACCACGATGTGTTCCACATGGCCCTGGAGATGCAGAGGGACGTTCTAGAACACGTGCAGCAGTTTCTGGCCACTCAGCTCATCATGCAGACCTCAGAGTCCTCTATCTCCACCAAGAGCCTCAGAGGCCGCGAGGGGGGCCGCAAACCGGGGGAGCCAATGGAGAAGGTAAAACTAGACTAGACACACACCTCAGCATCGACACCAACGAGCCAAGACATAGGACAGACTCTGTACCCATCTCATGCCCCAATAATCTTATCTTGCCTCTCTCCTAACCTCCCTGCCATTACACTTCCTCTGTAGGAGCATGGAGCCTCTCTCTCCCCTCTCCATTACTACTGTCTGTCTACTGTCTCTCCTTTACTACTGTCTGTCTACTGTGTCTCCGTTACTACTGTCTGTCTACTGTCTCTCCTCTCCGTTACTACCGTCTGTCTACTCTCTCCTCTCCGTTACTACCGTCTCTACTGTGTCTCCGTTACTACTGTCTGTCTACTGTCTCTCTCCTCTCCGTTACTACTGTCTGTCTACTGTCTCTCCTTTACTACTGTCTGTCTACTGTGTCTCCGTTACTACTGTCTGTCTACTGTGTCTCCGTTACTACTGTCTGTCTACTGTGTCTCCGTTACTACTGTCTGTCTACTGTCTCTATCCTCTCCGTTACTACCGTCTGTCTACTCTCTCCTCTCCATTACTACTGTCTGTCTACTGTCTCTCCTTTACTACTGTCTGTCTACTGTGTCTCCGTTACTACTGTCTGTCTACTGTCTCTCCTCTCCGTTACTACCGTCTGTCTACTCTCTCCTCTCCGTTACTACTGTCTGTCTACTCTCTCCTCTCCGTTACTACTGTCTGTCTACTGTGTCTCCGTTAATACTGTCTGTCTACTCTCTTCTCTCCATTACTACAGTCTGTCTACTCTCTGCTCTCCGTTACTACCGTCTGTCTACTGTGTCTCCGTTACTACTGTCTGTCTACTCTCTCCTCTCCGTTACTACTGTCTGTCTACTGTCTCTCCGTTACTACTGTCTGTCTACTGTGTCTCCGTTACTACTGTCTGTCTACTGTGTCTCCGTTACTACAGTCTGTCTACTGTCTCTCCTCTCCGTTACTACCGTCTGTCTACTCTCTCCTCTCCGTTACTACCGTCTGTCTACTCTCTCCTCTCCGTTACTACCGATTGTCTACTCTCTCCTCTCCATTACTACTGTCTGTCTACTGTCCCTCCTCTCCGTTACTACCGTCTGTCTACTCTCTCATCTCCGTTACTACTGTCTGTCTACTGTGTCTCCGTTACTACTGTCTGTCTACTGTCTCTCATCTCCGTTACTACTGTCTGTCTACTGTCTCTCTGTTACTACTGTCTGTCTACTGTGTCTCCGTTAATACTGTCTGTCTACTGTCTCTCCTCTCCGTTACTACCGTCTGTCTACTGTGTCTCCGTTACTACTGTCTGTCTACTCTCTCCTCTCCGTTACTACTGTCTGTCTACTGTCTCTCCGTTACTACTGTCTGTCTACTGTGTCTCCGTTACTACTGTCTGTCTACTGTGTCTCCGTTACTACTGTCTGTCTACTGTGTCTCCGTTACTACTGTCTGTCTACTGTGTCTCCGTTACTACTGTCTGTCTACTGTCTCTCCTCTCCGTTACTACTGTCTGTCTACTGTCTCTCTGTTACTACTGTCTGTCTACTGTGTCTCCGTTAATACTGTCTGTCTACTGTCTCTCCTCTCCGTTACTACCGTCTGTCTGCTCTCTCCTCTCCGTTACTACTGTCTGTCTACTGTCTCTCCGTTACTACTGTCTGTCTACTGTGTCTCCGTTAATACCGTCTGTCTACTCTCTGCTCTCCGTTACTACCGTCTGTCTACAGTGTCTCCGTTACTACTGTCTGTCTACTCTCTCCTCTCCGTTACTACTGTCTGTCTACTGTCTCTCCGTTACTACTGTCTGTCTACTGTGTCTCCGTTACTACTGTCTGTCTCTCCTCTCCGTTACTACTGTCGGTCTACTGTCTCTCCTTTACTACTGTCTGTCTACTGTGTCTCCGTTACTACTGTCTGTCTACTGTCTCTCCTCTCCGTTACTACCGTCTGTCTACTCTCTCCTCTCCGTTACTACCGTCTGTCTACTGTCTCTCCTATCCGTTACTACCGTCTGTCTACTGTCTCTCCTCTCCGTTAATACTGTCTGTCTACTGTGTCTCCGCTACTACTGTCTGTCTACTGTGTCTCCCTTAATACTGTCTGTCTACTCTCTCCTCTCCATTACAACCGTCTGTCTGCTGTGTCTCTGTTACTATCGTCTGTCTGCTGTGTCTCCGTTACTACTGTCTGTCTACTGTGTCTCCATTACTACCGTCTGTCTACTCTCTGCTCTCCGTTACAACCGTCTGTCTGCTGTGTCTCTGTTACTATCGTCTGTCTGCTGTGTCTCCGTTACTACTGTCTGTCTACTCTCTCCTCTCCGTTACTACTGTCTGTCTACTGTCTCTCCTCTCCGTTACTACCGTCTGTCTACTGTGTCTCCGTTACTACTGTCTGTCTACTGTCTCTCCTCTCCATTACTACCGTCTGTCTACTGTCTCTCTCCTCTCCGTTAGTACCATCTGTCTACTCTCCTCTCCTCTCGGTTAGTACCGTCTGTCTACTGTCTCTCTCCTCTCCGTTACTACCATCTGTCTACTGACTCTCTCCTCTCCGTTACTACCGTCTGTCTACTGTCTCTCCTCTCCGTTACTACCGTCTGTCTACGGTCTCTCCTCTCCGTTACTACCATCTCTATACTGTCTCTCCTCTCCGTTAGTACCTTCTGTCTACTGTCTCTCTCCTCTCCGTTACTACCGTCTGTCTACTGACTCTCATCTCTGTTACTACTCTCTACTGTCACTCCTCTCCGTTACTACTCTGTCTACTGTCTCTTCGTTACTACTGTCTGTCTACTGACTCTCCTCTCCGTTACTACCGTCTGTCTACTGTCTCTCCGTTACTACCGTCTGTCTACTGACTCTCCTCTCCGTTACTACTGTCTGTCTACTGACTCGCCTCTCCGTTTGTACCGTCTGTCTACTGTCTCTCTCCTCTCCGTTACTACCGTCTGTCTACTGTCTCTCTCCTCTCCGTTACTACCGTCTGTCTACTGTCTCTTCTCTCTCCGTTACTACCGTCTGTCTACTGACTCTCCTCTCCGTTAGTACTGTCTGTCTACTGACTCTCCTCTCCGTTTCTACAGTCTGTCTACTGTTCTCCCCTTTTCATTACTACCATCTGTCTACTGTCACTCCTCTCCGTTACTACTCTCTACTGTCTCTCCTCTCCGTTACTACCGTCTGTCTACTGACTCTCCTCTCCGTTACTACCGTCTGTCTACTGACTCTCCTCTCCGTTAGTACTGTCTGTCTACTGTGTCTCCCCTCTCCGTTACTACCGTCTGTCTACTGACTCTCCTTTCCGTTACTACCGTCTGTCTACTGACTCTCCTCTCCGTTAGTACTGTCTGTCTACTGTGTCTCCCTCTCCGTTACTACCGTCTGTCTACTGACTCTCCTTTCCGTTACTACCGTCTGTCTACTGTCTCTCTCCTCTCCCGTTACTACCGTCTGTCTACTGACTCTCCTCTCCGTTACTGCCGTCTGTCTACTGACTCTCCTTTCCGTTACTACCGTCTGTCTACTGTCTCTCTCCTTTCCGTTACTACCGTCTGTCTACTGTCTCTCTCCTCTCCGTTACTACCGTCTGTCTACTGACTCTCCTCTCCGTTAGTACTGTCTGTCTACTGTGTCTCCCCTCTCCGTTACTACCGTCTGTCTACTGACTCTCCTTTCCGTTACTACCGTCTGTCTACTGTCTCTCTCCTCTCCGTTACTACCGTCTGTCTACTGACTCTCCTCTCCGTTAGTACGGTCTGTCTACTGTCTCTCTCCTCTCCGTTACTACCGTCTGTCTACTGACTCTCCTTTCCGTTACTACCGTCTGTCTACTGTCTCTCTCCTCTCCGTTACTACCGTCTGTCTACTGTCTCTTCTCTCCGTTACTACCGTCTGTCTACTGACTCTCCTCTCCGTTAGTACTGTCTGTCTACTGACTCTCCTCTCCGTTTCTACAGTCTGTCTTCTGTTCTCCCCTTTTCGTTACTACCATCATTCTACTGTCACTCCTCTCCGTTACTACCGTCTGTCTACTGACTCTCCTCTCCGTTAGTACTGTCTGTCTACTGACTCTCCTCTCCGTTTCTACAGTCTGTCTACTGTTCTCCCCTTTTCATTACTACCATCTGTCTACTGTCACTCCTCTCCGTTACTACTCTCTACTGTCTCTCCTCTCCGTTACTACTGTCTGTCTACTGTCTCTCTCCTCTCCGTTACTACCGTCTGTCTACTGACTCTCCTTTCCGTTACTACCGTCTGTCTACTGTCTCTCTCCTCTCCGTTACTACCGTCTGTCTACTGACTCTCCTCTCCGTTACTACTGTCTGTCTACTGTGTCTCCGTTAATACCGTCTGTCTACTCTCTCCTCTCCGTTACTACCGTCTGTCTACTGTCTCTCTCCTCTCCGTTACTACCGTCTGTCTACTGACTCTCCTCTCCGTTAGTACTGTCTGTCTACTGTGTCTCCGTTACTACTGTCTGTCTACTGTGTCTCCATTACTACCGTCTGTCTACTCTCTGCTCTCCGTTACAACCGTCTGTCTGCTGTGTCTCTGTTACTATCGTCTGTCTGCTGTGTCTCCGTTACTACTGTCTGTCTACTCTCTCCTCTCCGTTACTACTGTCTGTCTACTGTCTCTCCTCTCCGTTACTACCGTCTGTCTACTGTGTCTCCGTTACTACTGTCTGTCTACTGTCTCTCCTCTCCATTACTACCGTCTGTCTACTGTCTCTCTCCTCTCCGTTAGTACCATCTGTCTACTCTCCTCTCCTCTCGGTTAGTACCGTCTGTCTACTGTCTCTCTCCTCTCCGTTACTACCATCTGTCTACTGACTCTCTCCTCTCCGTTACTACCGTCTGTCTACTGTCTCTCCTCTCCGTTACTACCGTCTGTCTACGGTCTCTCCTCTCCGTTACTACCATCTCTATACTGTCTCTCCTCTCCGTTAGTACCTTCTGTCTACTGTCTCTCTCCTCTCCGTTACTACCGTCTGTCTACTGACTCTCATCTCTGTTACTACTCTCTACTGTCACTCCTCTCCGTTACTACTCTGTCTACTGTCTCTTCGTTACTACTGTCTGTCTACTGACTCTCCTCTCCGTTACTACCGTCTGTCTACTGTCTCTCCGTTACTACCGTCTGTCTACTGACTCTCCTCTCCGTTACTACTGTCTGTCTACTGACTCGCCTCTCCGTTTGTACCGTCTGTCTACTGTCTCTCTCCTCTCCGTTACTACCGTCTGTCTACTGTCTCTCTCCTCTCCGTTACTACCGTCTGTCTACTGTCTCTTCTCTCCGTTACTACCGTCTGTCTACTGACTCTCCTCTCCGTTAGTACTGTCTGTCTACTGACTCTCCTCTCCGTTTCTACAGTCTGTCTACTGTTCTCCCCTTTTCATTACTACCATCTGTCTACTGTCACTCCTCTCCGTTACTACTCTCTACTGTCTCTCCTCTCCGTTACTACCGTCTGTCTACTGACTCTCCTCTCCGTTACTACCGTCTGTCTACTGACTCTCCTCTCCGTTAGTACTGTCTGTCTACTGTGTCTCCCCTCTCCGTTACTACCGTCTGTCTACTGACTCTCCTTTCCGTTACTACCGTCTGTCTACTGTCTCTCTCCTCTCCGTTACTACCGTCTGTCTACTGACTCTCCTCTCCGTTAGTACTGTCTGTCTACTGTGTCTCCCCTCTCCGTTACTACCGTCTGTCTACTGACTCTCCTTTCCGTTACTACCGTCTGTCTACTGTCTCTCTCCTCTCCGTTACTACCGTCTGTCTACTGACTCTCCTCTCCGTTACTGCCGTCTGTCTACTGACTCTCCTTTCCGTTACTACCGTCTGTCTACTGTCTCTCTCCTTTCCGTTACTACCGTCTGTCTACTGTCTCTCTCCTCTCCGTTACTACCGTCTGTCTACTGACTCTCCTCTCCGTTAGTACGGTCTGTCTACTGTCTCTCTCCTCTCCGTTACTACCGTCTGTCTACTGACTCTCCTTTCCGTTACTACCGTCTGTCTACTGTCTCTCTCCTCTCCGTTACTACCGTCTGTCTACTGACTCTCCTCTCCGTTAGTACGGTCTGTCTACTGTCTCTCTCCTCTCCGTTACTACCGTCTGTCTACTGACTCTCCTTTCCGTTACTACCGTCTGTCTACTGTCTCTCTCCTCTCCGTTACTACCGTCTGTCTACTGTCTCTTCTCTCCGTTACTACCGTCTGTCTACTGACTCTCCTCTCCGTTAGTACTGTCTGTCTACTGACTCTCCTCTCCGTTTCTACAGTCTGTCTTCTGTTCTCCCCTTTTCGTTACTACCATCTGTCTACTGTCACTCCTCTCCGTTACTACCGTCTGTCTACTGACTCTCCTCTCCGTTAGTACTGTCTGTCTACTGACTCTCCTCTCCGTTTCTACAGTCTGTCTACTGTTCTCCCCTTTTCATTACTACCATCTGTCTACTGTCACTCCTCTCCGTTACTACTCTCTACTGTCTCTCCTCTCCGTTACTACCGTCTGTCTACTGTCTCTCTCCTCTCCGTTACTACCGTCTGTCTACTGACTCTCCTTTCCGTTACTACCGTCTGTCTACTGTCTCTCTCCTCTCCGTTACTACCGTCTGTCTACTGACTCTCCTCTCCGTTAGTACTGTCTGTCTACTGTGTCTCCCCTCTCCGTTACTACCGTCTGTCTACTGACTCTCCTTTCCGTTACTACCGTCTGTCTACTGTCTCTCTCCTCTCCGTTACTACCGTCTGTCTACTGACTCTCCTCTCCGTTAGTACTGTCTGTCTACTGTGTCTCCGTTACTACTGTCTGTCTACTGTGTCTCCATTACTACCGTCTGTCTACTCTCTGCTCTCCGTTACAACCGTCTGTCTGCTGTGTCTCTGTTACTATCGTCTGTCTGCTGTGTCTCCGTTACTACTGTCTGTCTACTCTCTCCTCTCCGTTACTACTGTCTGTCTACTGTCTCTCCTCTCCGTTACTACCGTCTGTCTACTGTGTCTCCGTTACTACTGTCTGTCTACTGTCTCTCCTCTCCATTACTACCGTCTGTCTACTGTCTCTCTCCTCTCCGTTAGTACCATCTGTCTACTCTCCTCTCCTCTCGGTTAGTACCGTCTGTCTACTGTCTCTCTCCTCTCCGTTACTACCATCTGTCTACTGACTCTCTCCTCTCCGTTACTACCGTCTGTCTACTGTCTCTCCTCTCCGTTGCTACCGTCTGTCTACGGTCTCTCCTCTCCGTTACTACCATCTCTATACTGTCTCTCCTCTCCGTTAGTACCTTCTGTCTACTGTCTCTCTCCTCTCCGTTACTACCGTCTGTCTACTGACTCTCATCTCTGTTACTACTCTCTACTGTCACTCCTCTCCGTTACTACTCTGTCTACTGTCTCTTCGTTACTACTGTCTGTCTACTGACTCTCCTCTCCGTTACTACCGTCTGTCTACTGTCTCTCCGTTACTACCGTCTGTCTACTGACTCTCCTCTCCGTTACTACTGTCTGTCTACTGACTCGCCTCTCCGTTTGTACCGTCTGTCTACTGTCTCTCTCCTCTCCGTTACTACCGTCTGTCTACTGTCTCTCTCCTCTCCGTTACTACCGTCTGTCTACTGTCTCTTCTCTCCGTTACTACCGTCTGTCTACTGACTCTCCTCTCCGTTAGTACTGTCTGTCTACTGACTCTCCTCTCCGTTTCTACCGTCTGTCTACTGTCTCTCTCCTTTCCGTTACTACCGTCTGTCTACTGTCTCTCTCCTCTCCGTTACTACCGTCTGTCTACTGACTCTCCTCTCCGTTAGTACTGTCTGTCTACTGTGTCTCCCCTCTCCGTTACTACCGTCTGTCTACTGTGTCTCCCCTCTCCGTTACTACCGTCTGTCTACTGACTCTCCTTTCCGTTACTACCGTCTGTCTACTGTCTCTCTCCTCTCCGTTACTACCGTCTGTCTACTGTCTCTCCCCTCTCCGTTACTACCGTCTGTCTACTGACTCTCCTTTCCGTTACTACCGTCTGTCTACTGTCTCTCTCCTCTCCGTTACTACCGTCTGTCTACTGTCTCTTCTCTCCGTTACTACCGTCTGTCTACTGACTCTCCTCTCCGTTAGTACTGTCTGTCTACTGACTCTCCTCTCCGTTTCTACAGTCTGTCTTCTGTTCTCCCCTTTTCGTTACTACCATCTGTCTACTGTCACTCCTCTCCGTTACTACCGTCTGTCTACTGACTCTCCTCTCCGTTAGTACTGTCTGTCTACTGACTCTCCTCTCCGTTTCTACAGTCTGTCTACTGTTCTCCCCTTTTCATTACTACCATCTGTCTACTGTCACTCCTCTCCGTTACTACTCTCTACTGTCTCTCCTCTCCGTTACTACCGTCTGTCTACTGTCTCTCTCCTCTCCGTTACTACCGTCTGTCTACTGACTCTCCTTTCCGTTACTACCGTCTGTCTACTGTCTCTCTCCTCTCCGTTACTACCGTCTGTCTACTGACTCTCCTCTCCGTTAGTACTGTCTGTCTACTGTGTCTCCCCTCTCCGTTACTACCGTCTGTCTACTGACTCTCCTTTCCGTTACTACCGTCTGTCTACTGTCTCTCTCCTCTCCGTTACTACCGTCTGTCTACTGACTCTCCTCTCCGTTACTACTGTCTGTCTACTGTGTCTCCGTTACTACTGTCTGTCTACTGTGTCTCCATTACTACCGTCTGTCTACTCTCTGCTCTCCGTTACAACCGTCTGTCTGCTGTGTCTCTGTTACTATCGTCTGTCTGCTGTGTCTCCGTTACTACTGTCTGTCTACTCTCTCCTCTCCGTTACTACTGTCTGTCTACTGTCTCTCCTCTCCGTTACTACCGTCTGTCTACTGTGTCTCCGTTACTACTGTCTGTCTACTGTCTCTCCTCTCCATTACTACCGTCTGTCTACTGTCTCTCTCCTCTCCGTTAGTACCATCTGTATACTCTCCTCTCCTCTCGGTTAGTACCGTCTGTCTACTGTCTCTCTCCTCTCCGTTACTACCATCTGTCTACTGACTCTCTCCTCTCCGTTACTACCGTCTGTCTACTGTCTCTCCTCTCCGTTACTACCGTCTGTCTACGGTCTCTCCTCTCCGTTACTACCATCTCTATACTGTCTCTCCTCTCCGTTAGTACCTTCTGTCTACTGTCTCTCTCTCTCCGTTACTACCGTCTGTCTACTGACTCTCATCTCTGTTACTACTCTCTACTGTCACTCCTCTCCGTTACTACTCTGTCTACTGTCTCTTCGTTACTACTGTCTGTCTACTGACTCTCCTCTCCGTTACTACCGTCTGTCTACTGTCTCTCCGTTACTACCGTCTGTCTACTGACTCTCCTCTCCGTTACTACCGTCTGTCTACTGTCTCTCTCCTCTCCGTTACTACCGTCTGTCTACTGTCTCTCTCTCTCCGTTACTACCGTCTGTCTACTGTCTCTCCTCTCCGTTACTACCGTCTGTCTACTGACTCTCCTCTCCGTTAGTACTGTCTGTCTACTGACTCTCCTCTCCGTTTCTACAGTCTGTCTACTGTTCTCCCCTTTTCATTACTACCATCTGTCTACTGTCACTCCTCTCCGTTACTACTCTCTACTGTCTCTCCTCTCCGTTACTACCGTCTGTCTACTGACTCTCCTCTCCGTTACTACCGTCTGTCTACTGACTCTCCTCTCCGTTAGTACTGTCTGTCTACTGTGTCTCCCCTCTCCGTTACTACCGTCTGTCTACTGACTCTCCTTTCCGTTACTACCGTCTGTCTACTGTCTCTCTCCTCTCCGTTACTACCGTCTGTCTACTGACTCTCCTCTCCGTTAGTACTGTCTGTCTACTGTGTCTCCCCTCTCCGTTACTACCGTCTGTCTACTGACTCTCCTTTCCGTTACTACCGTCTGTCTACTGTCTCTCTCCTCTCCGTTACTACCGTCTGTCTACTGACTCTCCTCTCCGTTAGTACTGTCTGTCTACTGTGTCTCCCCTCTCCGTTACTACCGTCTGTCTACTGACTCTCCTTTCCGTTACTACCGTCTGTCTACTGTCTCTCTCCTCTCCGTTACTACCGTCTGTCTACTGACTCTCCTCTCCGTTAGTACGGTCTGTCTACTGTCTCTCTCCTCTCCGTTACTACCGTCTGTCTACTGTCTCTCTCCTCTCCGTTACTACCGTCTGTCTACTGACTCTCCTTTCCGTTACTACCGTCTGTCTACTGTCTCTCTCCTCTCCGTTACTACCGTCTGTCTACTGACTCTCCTCTCCGTTAGTACCGTCTGTCTACTGACTCTCCTCTCCGTTAGTACTGTCTGTCTACTGACTCTCCTCTCCGTTTCTACAGTCTGTCTTCTGTTCTCCCCTTTTCGTTACTACCATCTGTCTACTGTCACTCCTCTCCGTTACTACCGTCTGTCTACTGACTCTCCTCTCCGTTAGTACTGTCTGTCTACTGACTCTCCTCTCCGTTTCTACAGTCTGTCTTCTGTTCTCCCCTTTTCGTTACTACCATCTGTCTACTGTCACTCCTCTCCGTTACTACCGTCTGTCTACTGACTCTCCTCTCCGTTAGTACTGTCTGTCTACTGACTCTCCTCTCCGTTTCTACAGTCTGTCTACTGTTCTCCCCTTTTCATTACTACCATCTGTCTACTGTCACTCCTCTCCGTTACTACTCTCTACTGTCTCTCCTCTCCGTTACTACCGTCTGTCTACTGTCTCTCTCCTCTCCGTTACTACCGTCTGTCTACTGACTCTCCTTTCCGTTACTACCGTCTGTCTCTACTGTCTCTCTCCTCTCCGTTACTACCGTCTGTCTACTGACTCTCCTCTCCGTTAGTACTGTCTGTCTACTGTGTCTCCCTCTCCGTTACTACCGTCTGTCTACTGACTCTCCTTTCCGTTACTACCGTCTGTCTACTGTCTCTCTCCTCTCCGTTACTACCGTCTGTCTACTGACTCTCCTCTCCGTTAGTACTGTCTGTCTACTGTCTCTCTCCTCTCCGTTACTACCGTCTGTCTACTGACTCTCCTCTCCGTTAGTACTGTCTGTCTACTGTGTCTCCCCTCTCCGTTACTACCGTCTGTCTACTGACTCTCCTTTCCGTTACTACCGTCTGTCTACTGTCTCTCTCCTCTCCGTTACTACCGTCTGTCTACTGACTCTCCTCTCCGTTAGTACTGTCTGTCTACTGTGTCTCCCCTCTCCGTTACTGCCGTCTGTCTACTGACTCTCCTTTCCGTTACTACCGTCTGTCTACTGTCTCTCTCCTCTCCGTTACTACCGTCTGTCTACTGACTCTCCTCTCCGTTAGTACTGTCTGTCTACTGTGTCTCCCCTCTCCGTTACTACCGTCTGTCTACTGACTCTCCTTTCCGTTACTACCGTCTGTCTACTGTCTCTCTCCTCTCCGTTACTACCGTCTGTCTACTGACTCTCCTCTCCGTTAGTACGGTCTGTCTACTGTCTCTCTCCTCTCCGTTACTACCGTCTGTCTACTGACTCTCCTTTCCGTTACTACCGTCTGTCTACTGTCTCTCTCCTCTCCGTTACTACCGTCTGTTCTACTGTCTCCCCTCTCCGTTGCTACCGTCTGTCTACTGTCTCTCTCCTCTCCGTTACTACTGTCTGTCTACTGTCTCTCCGTTACTACTGTCTGTCTACTGTGTCTCCGTTAATACTGTCTGTCTACTCTCTTCTCTCCATTACTACCGTCTGTCTACTCTCTGCTCTCCGTTACTACCGTCTGTCTACTGTGTCTCCATTACTACTGTCTGTCTACTCTCTCCTCTCCGTTACTACTGTCTGTCTACTGTCTCTCCGTTACTACTGTCTGTCTACTGTGTCTCCGTTACTACTGTCTGTCTACTGTGTCTCCGTTACTACTGTCTGTCTACTGTCTCTCCTCTCCGTTACTACCGTCTGTCTACTTCTCTCCTCTCCGTTACTACCGTCTGTCTACTCTCTCCTCTCCGTTACTACTGTCTGTCTACTGTCCCTCCTCTCCGTTACTACCGTCTGTCTACTCTCTTTCTCCGTTACTACTGTCTGTCTACTGTCTCTCCGTTACTACTGTCTGTCTACTGTGTCTCCGTTACTACTGTCTGTCTACTGTCTCTCCTCTCCGTTACTACTGTCTGTCTACTCTCTCCTCTCCGTTACTACTGTCTGTCTACTGTCTCTCTGTTACTACTGTCTGTCTACTGTGTCTCCGTTAATACTGTCTGTCTACTGTCTCTCCTCTCCGTTACTACCGTCTGTCTGCTCTCTCCTCTCCGTTACTACTGTCTGTCTACTGTCTCTCCGTTACTACTGTCTGTCTACTGTGTCTCCGTTAATACCGTCTGTCTACTCTCTGCTCTCCGTTACTACCGTCTGTCTACTGTGTCTCCGTTACTACTGTCTGTCTACTCTCTCCTCTCCGTTACTACTGTCTGTCTACTGTCTCTCCGTTACTACTGTCTGTCTACTGTCTCTCTGTTACTACTGTCTGTCTACTGTGTCTCCGTTAATACTGTCTGTCTACTGTCTCTCCTCTCCGTTACTACCGTCTGTCTGCTCTCTCCTCTCCGTTACTACTGTCTGTCTACTGTCTCTCCGTTACTACTGTCTGTCTACTCTCTCCTCTCCGTTACTACTGTCTGTCTACTGTGTCTCCGTTACTACTGTCTGTCTACTGTGTCTCCGTTACTACTGTCTGTCTACTGTCTCTCCTCTCCGTTACTACTGTCTGTCTACTGTGTCTCCGTTACTACTGTCTGTCTACTGTCTCTCCTCTCCGTTACTACCGTCTGTCTACTCTCTCCTCTCCGTTACTACCGTCTGTCTACTGTCTCTCCTATCCGTTACTACCGTCTGTCTACTGTCTCTCCTCTCCGTTAATACTGTCTGTCTACTGTGTCTCCCTTAATACTGTCTGTCTACTCTCTCCTCTCCATTACAACCGTCTGTCTGCTGTGTCTCTGTTACTATAGTCTGTCTGCTGTGTCTCCGTTACTACTGTCTGTCTACTGTGTCTCCATTACTACCGTCTGTCTACTCTCTGCTCTCCGTTACAACCGTCTGTCTGCTGTGTCTCTGTTACTATCGTCTGTCTGCTGTGTCTCCGTTACTACTGTCTGTCTACTCTCTCCTCTCCGTTACTACTGTCTGTCTACTGTCTCTCCTCTCCGTTACTACCGTCTGTCTACTGTATCTCCGTTACTACTGTCTGTCTACTGTCTCTCCTCTCCATTACTACCGTCTGTCTACTCTCTCCTCTCCGTTACTACCGTCTGTCTACTCTCTCCTCTCCGTTACTACCGTCTGTCTACTGTCTCTCTCCTCTCCGTTACTACCGTCTGTTTACTGTCTCTCTCCTCTCCGTTACTACCGTCTGTCTAATGTCTCTCTCCTCTCCGTTACTACCGTCTGTTTACTGTCTCTCTCCTCTCCGTTAGTACCATCTGTCTACTCTCCTCTCCTCTCGGTTAGTACCGTCTGTCTACTGTCTCTCTCCTCTCCGTTACTACCATCTGTCTACTGACTCTCTCTTCTCCGTTACTACCGTCTGTCTACTGTCTCTCCGTTACTACTGTCTGTCTACTCTCTCCTCTCCGTTACTACTGTCTGTCTACTGTCTCTCCGTTACTACTGTCTGTCTACTGTCTCTCTGTTACTACTGTCTGTCTACTGTGTCTCCGTTAATACTGTCTGTCTACTGTCTCTCCTCTCCGTTACTACCGTCTGTCTGCTCTCTCCTCTCCGTTACTACTGTCTGTCTACTGTCTCTCCGTTACTACTGTCTGTCTACTCTCTCCTCTCCGTTACTACTGTCTGTCTACTGTGTCTCCGTTACTACTGTCTGTCTACTGTGTCTCCGTTACTACTGTCTGTCTACTGTCTCTCCTCTCCGTTACTACTGTCTGTCTACTGTGTCTCCGTTACTACTGTCTGTCTACTGTCTCTCCTCTCCGTTACTACCGTCTGTCTACTCTCTCCTCTCCGTTACTACCGTCTGTCTACTGTCTCTCCTATCCGTTACTACCGTCTGTCTACTGTCTCTCCTCTCCGTTAATACTGTCTGTCTACTGTGTCTCCCTTAATACTGTCTGTCTACTCTCTCCTCTCCATTACAACCGTCTGTCTGCTGTGTCTCTGTTACTATAGTCTGTCTGCTGTGTCTCCGTTACTACTGTCTGTCTACTGTGTCTCCATTACTACCGTCTGTCTACTCTCTGCTCTCCGTTACAACCGTCTGTCTGCTGTGTCTCTGTTACTATCGTCTGTCTGCTGTGTCTCCGTTACTGTCTGTCTACTCTCTCCTCTCCGTTACTGTCTGTCTACTGTCTCTCCTCTCCATCTGTCTACTGTATCTCCGTTACTACTGTCTGTCTACTGTCTCTCCTCTCCATTACTACCGTCTGTCTACTCTCCTCTCCGTCTACCGTCTGTCTACTCCGTCTCCGTCTACTCTGTCTCCTCTCCCGTTACTACCGTCTGTCTACTGTCTCTCTCCTCTCCGTTACTACCGTCTGTTTACTGTCTCTCTCTCTCCGTTACTACCGTCTGTCTAATGTCTCTCTCCTCTCCGTTACTACCGTCTGTTTACTGTCTCTCTCCTCTCCGTTAGTACCATCTGTCTACTCTCCTCTCCTCTCGGTTAGTACCGTCTGTCTACTGTCTCTCTCCTCCGTTACTACCATCTGTCTACTGACTCTCTCTTCTCCGTTACTACCGTCTGTCTACTGTCTCTCCTCTCCGTTACTACCGTCTGTCTACTGACTCTCCTCTCCGTTAGTACGGTCTGTCTACTGTCTCTCTCCTCTCCGTTACTACCGTCTGTCTACTGTCTCTCTCCTCTCCGTTACTACCGTCTGTCTACTGACTCTCCTTTCCGTTACTACCGTCTGTCTACTGTCTCTCTCCTCTCCGTTACTACCGTCTGTCTACTGTCTCTTCTCTCCGTTACTACCGTCTGTCTACTGACTCTCCTCTCCGTTAGTACTGTCTGTCTACTGACTCTCCTCTCCGTTTCTACAGTCTGTCTTCTGTTCTCCCCTTTTCGTTACTACCATCTGTCTACTGTCACTCCTCTCCGTTACTACCGTCTGTCTACTGACTCTCCTCTCCGTTAGTACTGTCTGTCTACTGACTCTCCTCTCCGTTTCTACAGTCTGTCTTCTGTTCTCCCCTTTTCGTTACTACCATCTGTCTACTGTCACTCCTCTCCGTTACTACCGTCTGTCTACTGACTCTCCTCTCCGTTAGTACTGTCTGTCTACTGACTCTCCTCTCCGTTTCTACAGTCTGTCTACTGTTCTCCCCTTTTCATTACTACCATCTGTCTACTGTCACTCCTCTCCGTTACTACTCTCTACTGTCTCTCCTCTCCGTTACTACCGTCTGTCTACTGTCTCTCGTCTCCGTTACTACCGTCTGTCTACTGACTCTCCTTTCCGTTACTACCGTCTGTCTACTGTCTCTCCTCTCTGTTACTACCGTCTGTCTACTGTCTCTCGTCTCCGTTACTACCGTCTGTCTACTGACTCTCCTTTCCGTTACTACCGTCTGTCTACTGTCTCTCTCCTCTCCGTTACTACCGTCTGTCTACTGACTCTCCTCTCCGTTAGTACTGTCTGTCTACTGTCTCTCTCCTCTCCGTTACTACCGTCTGTCTACTGACTCTCCTCTCTGTTAGTACTGTCTGTCTACTGTGTCTCCCCTCTCCGTTACTACCGTCTGTCTACTGACTCTCCTTTCCGTTACTACCGTCTGTCTACTGTCTCTCTCCTCTCCGTTACTACCGTCTGTCTACTGACTCTCCTCTCCGTTAGTACTGTCTGTCTACTGTGTCTCCCCTCTCCGTTACTGCCGTCTGTCTACTGACTCTCCTTTCCGTTACTACCGTCTGTCTACTGTCTCTCTCCTCTCCGTTACTACCGTCTGTCTACTGACTCTCCTCTCCGTTAGTACTGTCTGTCTACTGTGTCTCCCCTCTCCGTTACTACCGTCTGTCTACTGACTCTCCTTTCCGTTACTACCGTCTGTCTACTGTCTCTCTCCTCTCCGTTACTACCGTCTGTCTACTGACTCTCCTCTCCGTTAGTACGGTCTGTCTACTGTCTCTCTCCTCTCCGTTACTACCGTCTGTCTACTGACTCTCCTTTCCGTTGCTACCGTCTGTCTACTGTCTCTCTCCTCTCCGTTACTACCGTCGTTCTACTGTCTCCCCTCTCCGTTGCTACCGTCTGTCTACTGTCTCTCTCCTCTCCGTTACTACTGTCTGTCTACTGTCTCTCCGTTACTACTGTCTGTCTACTGTGTCTCCGTTAATACTGTCTGTCTACTCTCTTCTCTCCATTACTACCGTCTGTCTACTCTCTGCTCTCCGTTACTACCGTCTGTCTACTGTGTCTCCGTTACTACTGTCTGTCTACTCTCTCCTCTCCGTTACTACTGTCTGTCTACTGTCTCTCCGTTACTACTGTCTGTCTACTGTGTCTCCGTTACTACTGTCTGTCTACTGTGTCTCCGTTACTACTGTCTGTCTACTGTCTCTCCTCTCCGTTACTACCGTCTGTCTACTCTCTCCTCTCCGTTACTACCGTCTGTCTACTCTCTCCTCTCCGTTACTACTGTCTGTCTACTGTCCCTCCTCTCCGTTACTACCGTCTGTCTACTCTCTCTTCTCCGTTACTACTGTCTGTCTACTGTCTCTCCGTTACTACTGTCTGTCTACTGTGTCTCCGTTACTACTGTCTGTCTACTGTCTCTCCTCTCCGTTACTACTGTCTGTCTACTCTCTCCTCTCCGTTACTACTGTCTGTCTACTGTCTCTCTGTTACTACTGTCTGTCTACTGTGTCTCCGTTAATACTGTCTGTCTACTGTCTCTCCTCTCCGTTACTACCGTCTGTCTGCTCTCTCCTCTCCGTTACTACTGTCTGTCTACTGTCTCTCCGTTACTACTGTCTGTCTACTGTGTCTCCGTTAATACCGTCTGTCTACTCTCTGCTCTCCGTTACTACCGTCTGTCTACTGTGTCTCCGTTACTACTGTCTGTCTACTCTCTCCTCTCCGTTACTACTGTCTGTCTACTGTCTCTCCGTTACTACTGTCTGTCTACTGTCTCTCTGTTACTACTGTCTGTCTACTGTGTCTCCGTTAATACTGTCTGTCTACTGTCTCTCCTCTCCGTTACTACCGTCTGTCTGCTCTCTCCTCTCCGTTACTACTGTCTGTCTACTGTCTCTCCGTTACTACTGTCTGTCTACTCTCTCCTCTCCGTTACTACTGTCTGTCTACTGTGTCTCCGTTACTACTGTCTGTCTACTGTGTCTCCGTTACTACTGTCTGTCTACTGTCTCTCCTCTCCGTTACTACTGTCTGTCTACTGTGTCTCCGTTACTACTGTCTGTCTACTGTCTCTCCTCTCCGTTACTACCGTCTGTCTACTCTCTCCTCTCCGTTACTACCGTCTGTCTACTGTCTCTCCTATCCGTTACTACCGTCTGTCTACTGTCTCTCCTCTCCGTTAATACTGTCTGTCTACTGTGTCTCCCTTAATACTGTCTGTCTACTCTCTCCTCTCCATTACAACCGTCTGTCTGCTGTGTCTCTGTTACTATAGTCTGTCTGCTGTGTCTCCGTTACTACTGTCTGTCTACTGTGTCTCCATTACTACCGTCTGTCTACTCTCTGCTCTCCATTACAACCGTCTGTCTGCTGTGTCTCTGTTACTATCGTCTGTCTGCTGTGTCTCCGTTACTACTGTCTGTCTACTCTCCTTCTCCGTTACTACTGTCTGTCTACTGTCTCCTCTCCGTTACTACCGTCTGTCTACTGTATCTCCGTTACTACTGTCTGTCTACTGTCTCTCCTCTCCATTACTACCGTCTGTCTACTCTCTCCTCTCCGTTACTACCGTCTGTCTACTCTCTCCTCTCCGTTACTACCGTCTGTCTACTGTCTCTCTCCTCTCCGTTACTACCGTCTGTTTACTGTCTCTCTCCTCTCCGTTACTACCGTCTGTCTAATGTCTCTCTCCTCTCCGTTACTACCGTCTGTTTACTGTCTCTCTCCTCTCCGTTAGTACCATCTGTCTACTCTCCTCTCCTCTCGGTTAGTACCGTCTGTCTACTGTCTCTCTCCTCTCCGTTACTACCATCTGTCTACTGACTCTCTCTTCTCCGTTACTACCGTCTGTCTACTGTCTCTCCGTTACTACTGTCTGTCTACTCTCTCCTCTCCGTTACTACTGTCTGTCTACTGTCTCTCCGTTACTACTGTCTGTCTACTGTCTCTCTGTTACTACTGTCTGTCTACTGTGTCTCCGTTAATACTGTCTGTCTACTGTCTCTCCTCTCCGTTACTACCGTCTGTCTGCTCTCTCCTCTCCGTTACTACTGTCTGTCTACTGTCTCTCCGTTACTACTGTCTGTCTACTCTCTCCTCTCCGTTACTACTGTCTGTCTACTGTGTCTCCGTTACTACTGTCTGTCTACTGTGTCTCCGTTACTACTGTCTGTCTACTGTCTCTCCTCTCCGTTACTACTGTCTGTCTACTGTGTCTCCGTTACTACTGTCTGTCTACTGTCTCTCCTCTCCGTTACTACCGTCTGTCTACTCTCTCCTCTCCGTTACTACCGTCTGTCTACTGTCTCTCCTATCCGTTACTACCGTCTGTCTACTGTCTCTCCTCTCCGTTAATACTGTCTGTCTACTGTGTCTCCCTTAATACTGTCTGTCTACTCTCTCCTCTCCATTACAACCGTCTGTCTGCTGTGTCTCTGTTACTATAGTCTGTCTGCTGTGTCTCCGTTACTACTGTCTGTCTACTGTGTCTCCATTACTACCGTCTGTCTACTCTCTGCTCTCCGTTACAACCGTCTGTCTGCTGTGTCTCTGTTACTATCGTCTGTCTGCTGTGTCTCCGTTACTACTGTCTGTCTACTCTCTCCTCTCCGTTACTACTGTCTGTCTACTGTCTCTCCTCTCCGTTACTACCGTCTGTCTACTGTATCTCCGTTACTACTGTCTGTCTACTGTCTCTCCTCTCCATTACTACCGTCTGTCTACTCTCTCCTCTCCGTTACTACCGTCTGTCTACTCTCCCTCTCCGTTACTACCGTCTGTCTACTCCTCCTCTCCGTTACTACCGTCTGTCTACTGTCTCTCTCCTCTCCGTTACTACCGTCTGTTTACTGTCTCTCTCCTCTCCGTTACTACCGTCTGTCTAATGTCTCTCTCCTCTCCGTTACTACCGTCTGTTTACTGTCTCTCTCCTCTCCGTTAGTACCATCTGTCTACTCTCCTCTCCTCTCGGTTAGTACCGTCTGTCTACTGTCTCTCTCCTCTCCGTTACTACCATCTGTCTACTGACTCTCTCTTCTCCGTTACTACCGTCTGTCTACTGTCTCTCCTCTCCGTTACTACCGTCTGTCTACGGTCTCTCCTCTCCGTTACTACCATCTGTATACTGTCTCTCTCCTCTCCGTTAGTACCTCCTGTATACTGTCTCTCTCCTCTCCGTTAGTACCTCCTGTCTACTGTCTCTCTCCTCTCCGTTACTACCGTCTGTCTACTGACTCTCATCTCTGTTACTACTCTCTACTGTCACTCCTCTCCGTTACTACTCTGTCTACTGTCTCTCCGTTACTACTGTCTGTCTACTGACTCTCCTCTCCGTTACTACCGTCTGTCTACTGTCTCTCCGTTACTACCGTCTGTCTACTGACTCTCCTCTCCGTTTGTACCGTCTGTCTACTGTCTCTCTCCTCTCCGTTTGTACCGTCTGTCTACTGTCTCTCTCCTCTCCGTTACTACCGTCTGTCTACTGTCTCTCTCCTCTCCGTTACTACCGTCTGTCTACTGACTCTCCTTTCCGTTACTACCGTCTGTCTACTGTCTCTCTCCTCTCCGTTACTACCGTCTGTCTACTGTCTCTTCTCTCCGTTACTACCGTCTGTCTACTGTCGCTCCCCTCTCTGTTACTACCGTCTGTCTACTGTCTCTCTCCTCTTCGTTACTACCGTCTGTCTACTGACTCTCCTTTCCGTTACTACCGTCTGTCTACTGTCTCTCTCCTCTCCGTTACTACCGTCTGTCTACTGTCTCTCTCCTCTCCGTTACTACCATCTGTCTACTGACTCTCCTCTCCGTTAGTACTGTCTGTCTACTGACTCTCCTCTCCGTTTCTACAGTCTGTCTACTGTTCTCCCCTTTTCGTTACTACCATCTGTCTACTGTCACTCCTCTCCGTTACTACTCTCTACTGTCTCTCCTCTCCGTTACTACCGTCTGTCTACTGTCTCTCTCCTCTCCGTTACTACCGTCTGTCTACTGACTCTCCTTTCCGTTACTACCGTCTGTCTACTGTCTCTCTCCTCTCCGTTACTACCGTCTGTCTACTGACTCTCCTCTCCGTTAGTACTGTCTGTCTACTGTCTCTCTCCTCTCCGTTACTACCGTCTGTCTACTGACTCTCCTCTCTGTTAGTACTGTCTGTCTACTGTGTCTCCCCTCTCCGTTACTACCGTCTGTCTACTGACTCTCCTTTCCGTTACTACCGTCTGTCTACTGACTCTCCTTTCCGTTACTACCGTCTGTCTACTGTCTCTCTCCTCTCCGTTACTACCGTCTGTCTACTGACTCTCCTCTCCGTTAGTACTGTCTGTCTCTCTCCTCTCCGTTACTACCGTCTGTCTACTGTCACTCCTCTCCGTTACTACTCTCTACTGTCTCTCCTCTCCGTTTCTACCGTCTGTCTACTGTCTCTCTCCTCTCCGTTACTACCGTCTGTCTACTGACTCTCCTCTCCTTTACTACCGTCTGTCTACTGACTCTCCTCTCCATTAGTACCGTCTGTCTACTGTCCCTCTCCTCTCCGTTACTACCGTCTGTCTACTGACTCTCCTCTCCTTTACTACCGTCTGTCTACTGACTCTCCTCTCCATTAGTACCGTCTGTCTACTGTCTCTCTCCTCTCCGTTCCTACTATCTGTCTACTGACTCTCCTCTCCTTTACTACCGTCTGTCTACTGACTCTCCTCTCCATTAGTACCGTCTGTCTACTGTCTCTCTCCTCTCCGTTACTACCGTCTGTCTACTGACTCTCCTCTCTGTTACTACCGTCTGTCTACTCTCTCCTTTCCGTTACTACCGTCTGTCTACTGTCTCTCTCCTCTCCGTTACTACCGTCTGTCTACTGACTCTCCTCTCCGTTAGTACTGTCTGTCTACTGTCTCTCTCCTCTCCGTTACTACCGTCTGTCTACTGACTCTCCTCTCCGTTAGTACTGTCTGTCTACTGTCTCTCTCCTCTCCGTTACTACCGTCTGTCTACTGACTCTCCTCTCCGTTAGTACTGTCTGTCTACTGTCTCTCTCCTCTCCGTTACTACCGTCTGTCTACTGACTCTCCTCTCCGTTAGTACTGTCTGTCTACTGTCTCTCTCCTCTCCGTTACTACCGTCTGTCTACTGTCACTCCTCTCCGTTACTACTCTACTGTCTCTCCTCTCCGTTTCTACCGTCTGTCTACTGTCTCTCTCCTCTCCGTTACTACCGTCTGTCTACTGACTCTCCTCTCCGTTAGTACTGTCTGTCTACTGTCTCTCTCCTCTCCGTTACTACCGTCTGTCTACTGACTCTCCTCTCCGTTAGTACCGTCTGTCTAATGTACTGTCTCTCTCCTCTCCGTTACTACCGTCTGTCTACTGACTCTCCTCTCCGTTAGTACTGTCTGTCTACTGTCTCTCTCCTTTCCGTTCCTACTATCTGTCTACTGACTCTCCTCTCCGTTAGTACTGTCTGTCTACTGTCTCTCTCCTCTCCGTTACTACCGTCTGTCTACTGACTCTCCTCTCCGTTAGTACTGTCTGTCTACTGTCTCTCTCCTCTCCGTTACTACCGTCTGTCTACTGACTCTCCTCTCCGTTAGTACTGTCTGTCTACTGTCTCTCTCCTTTCCGTTCCTACTATCTGTCTACTGACTCTCCTCTCCGTTAGTACTGTCTGTCTACTGTCTCTCTCCTCTCCGTTACTACCGTCTGTCTACTGACTCTCCTCTCCTTTACTACCGTCTGTCTACTGACTCTCCTCTCCTTTACTACCGTCTGTCTACTGACTCTCCTCTCCTTTACTACCGTCTGTCTACTGACTCTCCTCTCCGTTAGTACTGTCTGTCTACTGTCTCTCTCCTCTCCGTTACTACCGTCTGTCTACTGACTCTCCTCTCCGTTAGTACTGTCTGTCTACTGTCTCTCTCCTCTCCGTTACTACCGTCTGTCTACTGTCACTCCTCTCCGTTAGTACTGTCTGTCTACTGTCTCTCTCCTCTCCGTTACTACCGTCTGTCTACTGACTCTCCTCTCCGTTAGTACTGTCTGTCTACTGTCTCTCTCCTCTCCGTTACTACCGTCTGTCTACTGTCACTCCTCTCCGTTACTACTCTCTACTGTCTCTCCTCTCCGTTTCTACCGTCTGTCTACTGTCTCTCTCCTCTCCGTTACTACCGTCTGTCTACTGACTCTCTCCTCTCCGTTACTACCGTCTGTCTACTGACTCTCCTCTCCGTTAGTACTGTCTGTCTACTGACTCTCCTCTCCGTTAGTACTGTCTGTCTACTGTCTCTCTCCTCTCCGTTACTACCGTCTGTCTACTGTCACTCCTCTCCGTTACTACTCTCTACTGTCTCTCCTCTCCGTTTCTACCGTCTGTCTACTGTCTCTCTCCTCTCCGTTACTACCGTCTGTCTACTGGCTCTCTCCTCTCCGTTACTACCGTCTGTCTACTGTCTCTCTCCTCTCCGTTACTACCGTCTGTCTACTGACTCTCTCCTCTCCGTTAGTACTGTCTGTCTACTGACTCTCCTCTCCTTTACTACCGTCTGTCTACTGTCTCTCTCCTTTACTACCGTCTGTCTACTGTCTCTCTCCTCTCCGTTCCTACTATCTGTCTACTGTCTCTCTCCTCTCCTTTACTACCTTCTGTCTACTGACTCTCCTCTCCGTTCCTACTATCTGTCTACTGACTCTCCTCTCCGTTACTACCGTCTGTCTACTGACTCTCCTCTCCGTTACTACCGTCTGTCTACTCTCTGCTGTCCGTTACTACCGTCTGTCTACTGACTCTCCTGTCCTTTACTACCGTCTGTCTACTGACTCTCCTCTCCTTTACTACCTTCTGTCTACTGACTCTCCTCTCCGTTACTACCGTCTGTCTACTGACTCTCCTCTCCTTTACTACCGTCTGTCTACTGTCTCTCTCCTCTCCGTTTCTACCGTCTGTCTACTGTCTCTCATCTCTGTTACTACTCTCTACTGTCTCTCCTCTCCGTTACTACCGTCTTTCTACTGTCACTCCTCTCCGTTACTACTCTGTCTACTGTCTCTCCCCTCTCCGTTACTACCGTCTGTCTACTGTCACTCCTCTCCGTTACTACCGTCTGTCTACTGACTCTCCTCTCCGTTACTACCGTCTGTCTACTGTCTCTCCGTTACTACTGTCTGTCTACTGTCTCTCTCCTCTCCGTTACTACCGTCTGTCTACTGACTCTCCTCTCCGTTTCTACCGTCTGTCTACTGTCTCTCCTCTCCGTTTCTACAGTCTGTCTACTGTCTCTCTCCTCTCCGTTTCTACCGTCTGTCTACTGTCTCTCTCCTCTCCGTTTCTACAGTATGTCTACTGTTCTCCCCTTTTCGTTACTACCATCTGTCTACTGTCTCTCTCCTCTCCGTTTCTACAGTCTGTCTACTGTTCTCCCCTTTTCGTTACTACCATCTGTCTACTGTCTCTCTCCTCTCCGTTTCTACAGTCTGTCTACTGTCTCTCCACTTTCCGTTACTACCATCTGTCTACTTTCTCTTCTCTCTGTTACTACCGTCTGTCTACTGTCGCTCCCCTCTCCGTTACTATCGTCTGTCTACTGTGTCTCGTCTCCGTTACTACCGTCTGTCTACTGTCTCTCCCCTCTCCGTTACTACAGTCTGTCTACTGTATCTCATCTCTGTTACTACTCTCTACTGTCTGTCCTCTCCATTACTACAGTTTGTCTACTGTCTCTCCGTTACTACCATCTGTCTACTGACTCTCCTTTCCGTTACTACCGTCTGTCTACTGTCTCTCTCCTCTCCGTTACTACCGTCTGTCTACTGACTCTCCTCTCCGTTAGTACTGTCTGTCTACTGTCTCTCTCCTCTCCGTTACTACCGTCTGTCTACTGACTCTCCTCTCTGTTACTGTTTCTGTTTGTTTCTTGGGACCTAGAACAAGCATCTCTGTTTTGTCCGAGTTTAAAAGTAGAAAGTTTGCAGCCATCCACTTCCTTATGTCTGAAACACATGCTTCTAGCGAGGGCAATTTTGGGGCTTCACCATGTTTCATTGAAATGTACAGCTGTGTGTCATCCGCATAGCAGTGAAAGTTAACATTATGTTTTCGAATGACATCCCCAAGAGGTAAAATATATAGTGAAAACAATAGTGGTCTTAAAACGGAACCTTGAGGAACACAGAAATTTACAGTTGATTTGTCAGATGACAAACCATTCACAGAGACAAACTGATATCTTTCCAACAGATAAGATCTAAACCAGGCTAGAACTTGTCCGTGTAGACCAATTTGGGTTTCCAATCTCTCCAAAAGAATGGTGATCGATGGTATCAAAAGCAGCACTAAGGTCTACGAGCACGAGGACAAATGCATAGCCTCGGTCTGATGCCATTAAAAGGTAATTTACCACCTTCACAAGTGCAGTCTCAGTGCTATGATGGGGTCTAAAACCAGACTGAAGCATTTCGTATACATTGTTTGTCTTCAGGAAGGCAGTGAGTTGCTGCGCAACAGCCTTTTCTACGATATAGGCCGATTTAGTTTTTTATATTTTCTGGGTCAATGTTTGGCTTTTTCAAGAGAGGCTTTATTACTGCCACTTTTAGTGAGTTTGGTACACATCCGGTGGATAGAGAGCCGTTTATTATGTTCAACATAGGAGGGCCAAGCACAGGAAGCAGCTCTTTCAGTAGTTTAGTTGGAATAGGGTCCAGTATGCAGCTTGAAGGTTTAGACGCCATGATTATTTTCATCATTGTGTCAAGAGATGTAGTACTAAAACACTTGAGCGTCTCTCTTGATCCTAGGTCCTGGCAGAGTTGTGCAGACTCAGGACAACTGAGCTTTGAAGGAATACGCAGATTTAAAGAGGAGTCCGTAATTAGCTTTATAATAATCATGATATTTTCCTCAAAGAAGTTCATGAATGGAAAAATAGGATAATCGAGCAGCAGTAAGGGCTCTTCGATACTGCACGGTACTGTCTTTCCAAGCTAGTTTGAAGACTTCCAGTTTGGTGTGGCGCCATTTCCGTTCCAATTTTCTGGAAGCTTGCTTCAGAGCTCGGTTATTTTCTGTGTACCAGGGAGCTAGTTTCTTATGAGAGATGGTTTTAGTTTTTAGAGGTGCAACTGCATCTAGGGTATTGCACAAGGTTAAATTGAGTTCCTCAGTTAGGTGGTTAACTGATTTTTGTCCTCTGGCGTCCTTGGGTAGACAGAGGGAATCTGGAAAGACATCAAGGAATCTTTGTGTTGTCTGTGAATTTATAGTACGACTTTTGATGTTCCTTGGTTGGGGTCTGAGCAGATTATTTGTTGCAATTGCAAACGTAATAAAATGGTGGTCCGATAGTCCAGGATTATGAGGAAAACATTAAGATCCACAACATTTATTCCATGGGACAAAACTAGGTCCAGAGTATGATTGTGACAGTGAGTGGGTCCAGAGACATGTTGGACAAAACCCACTGAGTCGATGATGGCTCCGAAAGCCTTTTGGAGTGGGTCTGTGGACTTTTCCATGTGAATATTAAAGGCACCAAAGATTAGAATATTATCTGCTATGACTACAAGGTCCGATAGGAATTCAGGGAACTCAATGAGGAATGCTGTATATGGCCCAGGAGGCCTGTAAACAGTAGCTATTAGGGAGGCTGCATAGATTTCATGAGTAGAACCTCAAAAGACGAAAACGTCATTTTTTTTTTTGTAAATTGAAATTTGCTATCGTAAATGTTAGCAACACCTCCGCCTTTGCGGGATGCACAGGGGGTTATGGTCACTAGTGTAGCCAGGAGGTGAGGCCTCATTTAACACAGTAAATTCATCAGGCTCAAGCCATGTTTCAGTCAGGCCAATCACATCAAGATTATGATCAGTGATTAGTTAATTGACTATAACTGCCTTTGACGTAAGGGATCTAACATTAAGTAGCCCTATTTTGAGATGTGAGGTATCACGACCTCTTTCAATAATGGCAGGAATGGAGAAGGTCTTTATTCTAGTGAGATTGCTGAGGCGGACACCGCCATGTTTAGTTTTGCCCAACCTTGGTCGAGGCACAGGCACAGTCTCAATGGGAATAGCTGAGCTGACTACACTGACTGTGCTAGTGGCAGACTCCGTTCAGCTGGCAGGCTGGCTAACAGCCTGCTTCCTGGCCTGCACCCTATTTCATTGTGGAGCTAGAGGAGTTAGAGCCCTGTCTATGTTGGTAGATAAGATGAGAGCACCCCTCCAGCTAGGATGGAGTCCGTCACTCCTCAGCAGGCCAGGCTTGGTCCTGTTTGTGGGTGAGTCCCAGAAAGAGGGCCAATTATCTACAAATTCTATCTTTTGGGAGGGGCAGAAAACAGTTTTCAACCAGCGATTGAGTTGTGAGACTCTGCTGTAGAGCTCATCACTCCCCCTAACTGGGAGGGGGCCAGAGACAATTACTCGATGCCGACACATCTTTCTAGCTGATTTAAACGCAGAAGCTATGTTGCGCTTGGTGATCTGTTGACTGTTTCATCCTCCTCTTTGTTACTACCGTCTGTCTACTGTCTCTCTCCTCTCCATTACTACCGTCTGTCTGACTCTCCTCTCCATTACTACCGTCTGTCTACTGTCTCTCCTCTCCATTACTACCGTCTGTCTGACTCTCCTCTCCATTACTACCGTCTGTCTACTGTCTCTCCTCTCCATTACTACCGTCTGTCTGACTCTCCTCTCCATTACTACCGTCTGTCTCTCCTCTCCATTACTACCGTCTGTCTACTGTCTCTCCTCTCCATTACTACCGTCTGTCTGACTCTCCTCTCCATTACTACCGTCTGTCTACTGTCTCTCCTCTCCATTACTACCGTCTGTCTGACTCTCCTCTCCATTACTACCGTCTGTCTCTCCTCTCCATTACTACCGTCTGTCTACTGACTCTCCTCTCCATTACTACCGCCTGTCTACTGTCTCTCTCCTCTCCATTACTACCGTCTGTCTGACTCTCCTCTCCATTACTACCGTCTGTCTAACTCTCCTCTCCATTACTACCGTCTGTCTACTGTCTCTCCTCTCCATTACTACCGTCTGTCTACTGACTCTCCTCTCCGTTACTACTGTCTGTCTACGGACTCTCTCCGTTAGTACCGTCTGTCTACTGTCTCTCCTCTCCGTTACTACCGTCTGTCTACTGTCTCTCCTCTCTGTTACTACTATCTGTCTACTGACTCTCTCCTCTCCGTTACTACCGTTTGTCTACTGACTCTCCTCTCCGTTACTACTATCTGTCTACTGTCGCTCCCCTCTCCGTTACTACCGTCTGTCTACTGACTCTCTCCTCTCCGTTACTACCGTCTGTCTACTGACTCTCTCCTCTCCGTTACTTCCGTCTGTCTACTCTCTCCTCTCCGTTACTACCGTCTATCTTCTGTCTCTCTCCTCTCCGCTACTACTGTCTGTCTACTGACTCTCTCCTCTCCGTTACTTCCGTCTGTCTACTGACTCTCCTCTCCTTTACTCCGTCTGTCTGCTGTCTCTCTCCTCTCCGTTACTACCGTCTGTCTACTGACTCTCCTCTCCGTTACCACTGTCTGTCTACTGACTCTCCTCTCAGTTACTACCGTCTCTCTACTGTCTCCCCTCTCCGTTACTACCGTCTGTCTACTGTCTCTCCTCTGTTACTACAGTCTTTCTACTGTCTCGCCTCTCCGTTACTACCGTTTGTCTACTGTCTCTCCTCTCCGTTACTACCATCTGTCTACTGTCTCTCCTCTGTTACTACAGTCTTTCTACTGTCTCGCCTCTCCGTTACTACCGTTTGTCTACTGTCTCGCCTCTCCGTTACTACCGTTTGTCTACTGTCTCTCCTCTCCGTTACTACCGTTTGTCTACTGTCTCTCCTCTCAGTTACTACCGTCTGTCTACTGTCTCTCCTCTCCGTTACTACCGTCTGTCTACTGTCTCTCCTCTCCGTTACTACCGTCTGTCTACTGACTCTCTCCTCTCAGTTACTACCGTTTGTCTACTGACTCCTCTCAGTTACTACCGTCTGTCTACTGTCTCTCCTCTCCGTTACTACCATCTGTCTACTGTGTCTCCCCTCTCCGTTACTACCGTCTGTCTACTGTCTCTCCTCTCCGTTACTACCGTCTTTCTACTGTCACCCCCCTCTCCGTTACTACCGTCTGTCTACTGTCTCTCCTCTCCGTTACTACCGTCTGTCTACTGTCTCTCCTCTCCGTTACTACCGTCTGTCTACTGTCTCTCCTCTCCGTTACTACCGTTTGTCTACGGACTCTCTTCTCTGTTACTACCGTCTTTCTACTGTCTCTCCTCTCCGTTACTACCATCTGTCTACTGTGTCTCCTCTCCGTCACTACCGTCTGTCTACTGTCTCTCAACTGTCTCTCCTCTCCGTTACTACCATCTATCTGTCTACTGTCTCTCTCCTCTCCGTTACTACCATCTGTCTACTGTCTCTCCTCTCCGTTACTACCGTCTGTCTACTGTCTCTCCCCTCTCCGTTACTACTGTCTGTCTACTGTCTCTCCTCTCCGTTACTACCGTCTTTCTACTGTCTCTCTCCTCTCCGTTACTACCGTCTGTCTACTGTCTCTCCTCTCCGTTACTACTGTCTGTCTACTGTCTCTCTCCTCTCCGTTACTACCATCTGTCTCTCCTCTCCGTTATTACCGTCTGTCTACTGTCTCTCCTCTCCGTTACTACCGTCTGTCTACTGTCTCTCTCCTCTCCGTTACTACCATCTGTCTACTGTCTCTCTCCTCTCCGTTACTACCATCTGTCTCTCCTCTCTGTTACTACCGTCTGTCTACTGTCGCTCCCCTCTCCGTTACTACTGTCTACTGTCTCCGTTACTACCGTCTGTCTACTGTCTCTCTCCTCTCCGTTACTACCATCTGTCTACTGTCTCTCTCCTCTCCGTTACTACCATCTGTCTCTCCTCTCTGTTACTACCGTCTGTCTACTGTCGCTCCCCTCTCCGTTACTACTGTCTACTGTCTCCGTTACTACCGTTTGTCTACTGACGCTCCCCTCTCCGTTACTACTGTCTACTGTCTCCGTTACTACTGTCTGTGTCCATTACGACTGTCTACTGTCTGTTACTACTGTCTACTGTCTCTGTTACTACTGTCTACTGTCTCCATTCCTACTGTCTACTGTCTCCGTTACTACTGTTTGTCTACTGTCGCTCCCCTCTCTGTTACTACTGTCTACTGTCTCCGTTACTACTGTCTGTGTCCATTACGACTGTCTACTGTCTGTTACTACTGTCTACTGTCTCTGTTACTACTGTCTACTGTCTCCATTCCTACTGTCTACTGTCTCCGTTACTACTGTTTGTCTACTGTCGCTCCCCTCTCTGTTACTACTGTCTACTGTCGCTCCCCTCTCCGTTACTCCTGTCGCTCCACTCTCGTTACTACTGTCTACTGTCTCTCCGTACTGTCTCTCCTCTCTCCATTTCGACTGACTCCTGTGTTCTCACTTGACTGTCTGAATGTGTCTTATTTGTCTGACTGTACTTGTTTGTGTTGTTTACTCTGGATGTGTGTGTGTACAAGGGGTAAATGTTACTGTGTGTGTGTGTGTTTCTTTTCTCACTAACTGTTTGTCCTCCTACAGGACAGTGTCCCAATGGCCTCTCCCGCTTTCCTTCTCTCTCTTTTTGTAAGTATTCAGGTCAAAGGTCAAATCTCACCAGACTAAGCAGAGTGCACGCTCTGTTTCTACGTCACACTACCAAAACAAGTTTGCTAATCATACTGACTATCGTGAAACATTCAAAATGCATACACTCACCTCTTATATTAACAAACACTTCCCTTACCAAGTTTTGGACCTTCGGTATTTGATTAAGTGGACCCATCCTGGTTGTGGGTGCACGTGCATTTGTTTAGCGCCATATGCCTTTTTTTGATGTGTTCAGTGGTTGTCTTCAACTTCTTTCTTAGCATGTCCCGTCTGGTCCATTGTTTTTCTTCTGTCCTTTTAATCTTTTGTTTTCTTCATTTCATCTGGCAGGCAGCAGAGAATCTTGTTTTACACAGGCCGACCAGGAGCCATCGCTGGGTTTCTAACCTGGTGTCGGACTCACCTCTAACCCAACCTCTCTTCCCTGCAGGACGGGGGCACCAGAGGGCGCCGCTGTGCAATTGAAGCAGACATGAAGATGAAGAAATAACCGGAGTCAAAAGGCAGTAGGGTGCCAATGAGACTTGATGTAGGGATTGGACGATTTAAACCAGAGAATGTTTGGAGTTACTGTTCTGTGAAGTTAGTTTGAGTTTAATCAGTTTTCAGGTCACAGTATGGCTGCAGTCCTGTGTACAGTTTAACTAACTTAAGTCCATGATTTGCATTTGAAGCCAGTACACTATAGATTGACAGTTGCCACAAGTAACCAGCAGACACTGCAGCCCTGGAGTACTGGATCAGTTTTACTACTAGTGACTGACTTGGGGCCCCATTGTGTTTTAGGATGTAGCCAACTGTAAAATATCCTGCAAGGAATTATGAGTTTACTGTATGTTAGTGGGAGTACAAAAAAGTAGTACCGGAGTGTTGAACTTTATGTACAGTTTTATTTTTTTCCCCATTTGTATGTTTTGTTGTTCAACTGTTTATTAAAAGTAAGATAATTGCAAACAATGGAAGTGTCCGTAACTTTGACAGACCTAAGTTGAGACCTTCAGTTCTTAGGGTATAGACTAATCATTGGTGATTCTAACAGCTGTTGTGATTCAAAGAGTAAAGCAACCCAGAAAAGAATACTGTGCAAAAACATTCACATTTCTCAGTTTAAAAATACTGCAACAGTCAGACAGGGTAAGGGGCAACACTAGCTTGCTTCCACATCCAGCATGAGATTTCCATGGTTTTACAAAAGACAGACAATCAAGCAATTGTTTTGAACAGAAATGTGCACAAAAAAAATAAACTTGTACCATACTTGACCCCTGCTAATACCTGCAAGGTAACACACATTCTGTGCTCTTTTCTATGTCAACTGAAATTTCAGCAGTACAAAACAGGGTATCAAGTCCTTCCTTTTCCAACAATAAAAAATGATCTCACAATTGAACTGACTGTTCTTCAGTGATATTCCAGTGCAAAACATTAATTTAATGTCAACTCTCCAATACAGTAGTGTACACTAACATATAGACAGACAGTGGTGCAACAGCTTTTTCTCCTAACTGGAATGTGGAAAATTATAGGCCACATGTTGATTCCTGATAAGAAATTGTCTCAGCAGAACTCATGTATGACAGGGCTCGCAGAGGAATACAATTTCTTCTTGACCAGTCGGTACTGGGGTCGTAGTTTCAACACCTTGTCGGTAACGAATATGTGCTTGAGAAGCGGCCAACAGTCTTTGTCCAGCTTGAACACGACGGACAGTTCGAAAGTAGGAGTGACAGTCGGGTCGGGTGTTATAGTGCCCAGCATTTGCAGCTGTTGGCCCAGTTGTGTCTCCAAATAGACCTGTATGAAGGCCCCACGGAGCCCGCACGGCTCTCCCGCTGAGGAACGCACCACATCCAGGGCAACATTGGTGGTCAGCGTGCGGGGAAGCAGTAGTATCCGGCACCGCAGACTGGATTCTTTAGCTTCAGAGAGACAACGCACTATCTGCCTGGTCATGTCCTGATGGAGTATTATTCTCTCTTCACAGTCGAGAGCCGTTTCAGAGTCCAGACCTGGAAAAAAGAATGGCGTGTTGCTATCAATATTGCTGATCAACCAGGAGTTGAAGTTGTACAGCCTATACTTTAGTATTGCAGACATTTGGCAGGGGCTATATTTAGGCCTTATATAGTTATTTAGGCTATTCAAGAACATTGCACCATTACATGTCATTATTTTGATGATTAGTCCTAAACACGTGTTGCACTATAGATTTAGAATTTTACATACTTCGTAACATTGTAATAGGGAATTTATCGTAAAAATAAGGCTATTTATCAGCCACTTTAAACTAGGAGACAACTCAGGTCAATTAACTTCTTAGAACAGATAGTTCTAAAGCCTGTGTTACCATTGGAGAAAAGAACTTTGTACAGATAGTTTCCTGTCGGCTACAGGAGGCTACTGTGGCCGCTTGGAAAATGCATGTTACACCAGGCAACAGATACATGTATACCAAAGTTGCCGTTTCCATTATGGTCCTCAACAAAGTTTGTCAAAAGGCCTATAAATTCACGAAAATTAAATGGAATGGTTATCAAAAGCCATTATTTAGTACAGTACATCTAATGAAATACATACTTAGATTTCAGAACAGAGCCTTACTTGAGTTTATTTCCTTGACGAATTCGGAACTTTCAATGCTGCCTCGACGCACATATTTTTTGTCGCTCGAAGTGATTTGACAGAGAAACTTTCTCATCAGTTCGACAATGTTATCCTCTTCAGACACAATCGGTATTCCGTGTCCGAGGACCAGTGCCGGGGTATAGACCATTTTGACCGTCTCTCTATCTCCAATACTCCCCTCAGTGATACACGTTTTCTGTCTATTCTCTCCATGTAGAAGTCAGTTGATTGCGGTTATTGGAGCTCTCTCTGTGTTTAAATACTCCTTGGTTACATCAGCTGAGTTTGATCACGTGTGGGACCGCCTCCTTGGTTACCATAGCAGCGCGACAGCGAGCAACTGCTGAACCGGGTTGAATCAGCCTCACGCAACATGCCTAGACGTTGCGTTGGCTGGCTACTCAATACTGATAATATACCCTATTTTATCCAGTATTCTGTCTTCTGTGCAATGAATGCTATTTGACAGGTATATTTTGTTCGGTTATCAAGAAAATGAAAATAAACAATTACTCATATTTAGAACAAATTGTTTTGTTTAGTTCTAAACAAAGATTCTTCTGATCTCATAATGTATTTTCAACTGATGACAGAATTATGGATACCTAATTTAGGCCTGAAAAGGTAGCCCCCTAAAAATGATTGTATTGGATATTGGAAATGGTTGTCTTGATTCCCTTTTGATGAATCCTTTCATAAGTATGTGACCTGTAGGTTCTGGAATACACTGGAAAACACTCACTGTTCAGTTCCCTACCTGTGCCTGTGAATCTAGACCAGGCCAGCCCAGCGAGCCACTACCTGGGCTGAGTCACAGGTGAATCACATCACATGGCCTGATACTCACTGACCAGGCAGGAAGTGGATTTCCCCTGAACCTTGTATCCTCCCTTCCTGCTCTCCTCTCTGTTTCCCTCTCACCCTGGGCCCTTTCAACACTCACACAAGTGTTTCAGACATGTTGGAATGAATGTGTATCTAGAAGAGTCAATGTTTTCTCACCAAACCGCTCTTGGGCTCTTGAGTGGCGCAGTGGCCTAAGGCACTGCATCCCAGTCCCTGGTTCAAATCCGGGCTGTATCACATCTGGCTGTGATTGGGAGTCCATTGGGTGGCGCACAATTGGCCCAGTGTCGTCTGGGTTTGGCCGGAGTAAATAAGAATTTGTTCTTAACTGACTTGCTTGCTGGGTTAAATAAAATAAAGATGTGTGTTGTGGGTATTGGAAATGAAAAAACAAGTATATATATATAGACTTGTGTGCTATTTTTAAACTCACATGTTGGACCTGTTCAGAATCTATGGCTAGATCTGTGCCCCAGGAAGGAGTCTGACTGTAAAAGAGTTCAGTTATGAGTCACAGAAAGGGACTTTTCCCCTCGTGTGACTATACCTGTACACCAGCCCTGCCCAGATCATGTGAGGATCTGGCTACCATTATGACATCAGTAAAGAGGGAGTTTACTATCTTTCTATGGAAGTGAAGGGAAACCACATAATGTGTGGGTCTGTGGGGCTTACCACTGTGTCTGGCTGGGCCGTTGCAGACAGCCACTCTGCTTGCATTTCCCATTTGTTTGTGTGTGAGTGCGTGTGTCCATGTTTGTGTGTGTTTGCTCACAGATATCAGCTTCCTCATCAGATTGAGAACAGGTATTCACAGGTTCTCAAATGACCGAATTAAGTAAATTAATCAAATGCACCATATATCACTGATGTGCCCTATTTCTGTCACAACGTTTTGTCCTCCAAGCATATTCAGTGGTTGAGACACTCTGACACTGCTCAAATCTATTCAAAGTCAGTCCAGAACACCCAGACCAGTCCCAGACTCAGTCACCTGCTTCCTAGCTCAGGCATGGTCTATCACCAGGTCAACATTCACAAGGCCGCAGGGCCAGACGGATTACCAGGATGTGTACTCCGAGCATGCGCTGACCAACTGGCAAGTGTCTTCACTGACAATTTCAATCTCTCCCTGTCTGAGTCTGTAATACCAACATGTTTCAAGCAGACCACCATAGTCCCTGTGCCCAAGAACACCAAGGTAACCTGCCTAAATCACTACCGACCCATAGCACTCACGTCTGTAGCCATGAAGTGCTTTGAAAGGCTCGTCATGGCTCACATCAACAACATAATCCCAGAAACACTAGACCCACTCCAATTTGCATATCGCCCCAACAGATCCACAGATGATGCAATCTCTATTGCACTTCACATTGCCCTTTCCCACCTGGACAAAAGGAACACCTATGTAAGAATGCTATTCCTTTACTACAGCTCAGAGTTCAACACCATAGTTCCCTCAAAGCTCATCACTAAGCTAAGGACCCTGGGACTAAACACCTCCCACTGCAACTGGGTCCTGGACTTCCTGATGGGCAGGTGGTAAGGGTAGGTAACAACACATCTGCCACGCTGATCCTCAACATAGCAATCCCTCAGGGGTTGCAGACTGTGAGATAGAAATTGAAAGGTAATTTCTGATTGAGCAGACATATGCAGCGTTGCCCGTGAATGCAGTCTCCGCTAACGCGGGACCATTGCCTTTAAATTATAACACTGAACATCCATGATACGGATTGATTAGAGCCCTAAGGCTCCTAACACACACAGACACCATATGCACATATCACCGTGCCAATATATCCTCCAAACACCGGCTTCGAAGGTATTATCACATTTATACAACGGGTTACCAACATATTTCAATAATGATTTTTTTTTTTCAATTATTTATACTATTTCATCCTTTCACAAGATATAGTCCCGACACAAATCTAGGGTTGCTACCCAAGCCGGCTGGTTCGGTTTCTAGAGACGAGACCCAGTCATTCAGTCTTTTTGTTCTGTATCTATGGACTGACCCAGTAGTTTGTTCTAAATGTTCCACTGTCATACTGGCTGGTAACGTTCTTATCCCTTGCCTGCTAGCTAGCCAACTACGGCTAACTTACATTCACGTCAAAAGTGCAGCCAGAATAACAGAAAAGTAGCTGCATTTGCATTTGTTTAAGCTGTTTTCTAGAGACATTTATTAGGATACATCCATAACAATGGGCTAATGATGCCAGATTTCACCTGGCATCGAAAATGTGCTCCCTAGTCAGTACACTGTTGTTCAGAGGAGCTAGCAAGCAACACAACTAACACAATGACTTCAAACTGAAGCTGGAAAGACTGCAAACTAGCTGCACTTCATTTTGTTCTACCTTTTTTCATTTGACATTTCTTTGTTTATATCCATAAAAATGATGCCAGCTTATTGATGATTTCAACTGGCTGAGAAACATTGACTGCCTGTCTGTCCCGTCCCGACTCCTGACACGTTCATTACTATGGGACAGCTGGAGATCGAATTTGAATATTGAAACAATGTTGTAAATGTCAGAGAGACAGACAGCAAGGTTTATACAAATCTCCGCTGTTGAAAACTAAATGTTAATCGAAAAGAAATGTGAGATAATGTCTAGATGCTTTTTATAGTGGAGATCAAGCTTATAAATTGCTTGGCTAGGCTGATGAGAAAGTGGATTGCGCAGTCAGATGGAAAAATAGTAAATAGGTTTTTTAACGTGATAGATTTAGCCGGAGGTAACTTGTGGAATAGACACCGGCTGGAATGCGGTTTTAACCAATCAGCATTCGGGATTAGACCCACCCGTTGTATAATATCTTATAACTCTTTGCAACAACTCTTAGCTATGCTAGTTAGCAATGGTGCTGGTCCCAGATTTGTGACCTTGTTGTCTTATCCTGTATGTTTTTGACCTAGACCCATGCCAGGAAGTAAAAGCAAGAAGTGTACCCTTCAATCTGTGATGTGATTTGTTGAGTCAATTCAACTAGTATTACAGGAAATACATTCCATTGCATGTGCCACATCAGTTAGCATTATTTTAATGATCATTCTACATTACCATGGCGTTCCAGCATCAGTTGATAGAACATTCCAAAATACCATGAAAATTATCACATCTCAATACCAGGCAGCCATTGTGAGTGTACCCATGAGTTTACCAGTCAAATTGCCAGGGTTAGAGCATCCAAGCCCATTCAATTAATTATATTTCTATGGTACTGACTGTATGTAGCTAGATAACATGCCTGATAACTTGTGGCTCAGGCTCTGTTCTCCTCTGAATGATCAGCCCAGGCTCAGCTCTCAGCTCACTCCCTAGCCCCGGCCAGGCATGCAAAGATGGAATCTCTCTCTCTATCTCTGTTTACTTCACACCGTGGTTCAATCATGCACATTCCGTCTGTGCAAACCATGTAAATCCATCATAGCGGTGTATACACAGTACGGACAGATAAATTACAGAGCTTAGGAGAGTATAGAACAACATGCAGACAATGTAAGAAATAAGATGGGTTGTTATTATATGCCTCAGTTATGCATACATGACACACAAATTGATCACAGATAAACAACACTAAATGTTACAGCCAATATAGGACTTTATTACACAATTAACAATATCCTGCTAAAAAAAAACAGCTACACACCAGTAGCAACCTAAATTCCTTGACATGTATTACCTAGCATTCATATTCAATTAAGCAGTTCAGGATATATTGTATTTCTACTGTTTCCTTAAAACTAATTATGTTCTATAATAATATCATTTTTTTTGCATTGAGAACCCGAACATCCCGTGTTTAACTATAGTAAACAAACAAACATAGTAAACTAACAAAGATTTGACCGTCTGTCAATGTGCCCTTGAGCAAGGCAGTTAACCCTAATTGCTCTTGTAAATTGCTCTGGATAAGAGCATCTACTAAAATGTAAGTGAGTGTTTATCTCCTTAGACCTGTCCCACCATATGGAGAAAGGATGTCTGGTTCCCTGAGTGTACGCGGCATGTCATGACTGATCATGAGTGATGGTACACTGCTCATTGGCTCAATTTGGTGCATGTCATCTATGGGGATCGTGGCGGGAGGGATGAGTGGGTGGTCCACCTCAGACTGAGGGTTGACAGGGAGAACATAGAACTCTTCTTTCTCCTGCTGATCCAGGTTCTTCAGAATAGCCTTGGACAGGAAGTGAGGGTCATCCTCATGTTCATCTACAAGAAGTAGAAATTACATAGGTCGTAATATTAGGCACATAGGAGGACATTCAATCTTATATTATGAGAGTGAGAAAGAGAGAAGGACGGACAGACAGAGAGACACACGGACAAAACGGACTGAAAGACAGACATCTAACCGTTGAGCAGGATGAGTCGGTAGCGGTTCCTGCACTCCAGTGAGCGGTCCAGTATGTCCTGTAGAGTCCTGTAGAACAGCAGCACCTGCTCTCTCCTGTCCCTTTCCCCAAACCCTGCACTGCTCTCCTGAGACATCTTATACAGGGTCAGCAGAGGGGTGGCATACTCCACCACACAGTGATGGGCCTACAGACAAACACACACATAACAAACAGACCATACCTCTATCCTCCTGATTCCTGCTTACAAGCAAAAACTAAACCAGGAAGTACCAGTGTTACGTTCCCCAGTTTATGTGTTGTAGTTTGTGTATTTGCATGTGTTTATTTCAGGAAATGGCTTCCTGAAATCCCTCAAGCAGCTGATTGGTCGACTCCATGGCTAATTGGAGAGCTGACCCCGCCCCCCCGTCAAGACGCAGCTGTCTCCAGTTACACATTCATTCTGAAGCTATATAAAAGCCAGTGTTCTGTTCAGGAGAAAGTCATTGCTGGGAGGTCATTGCTGAGAGATTGAATGTGAGGGAGGTCATTGCTGAGAGAGGAGGCTGATGACTGTGGATAATTTACTATGTTAGTTGTTGGTAGCAGTTGGTATGTTCTGTGAGTTTGTTGCTCAGATAGAGCTTATTTGATGTCCTTTGTTTCTTAGTTTGTTTGAGAAATTATTTGTTTTCCTGTTTCATTTGTTCCCAGGGGGGAAGGGGAAGGCACCTAGGGAGTGCTTAGGCAAGAGGCCCGCGGACATACATGTACCCATAGTATCGTCAGTGACTGTACGTACATACCCCAACCAGAAGCCATGGATTACAGGCAACATCCACACTGAGCTAAAGTATAAAGCTGCTGCTTTCAAGAAGCGGGATTTTTAACGGGACGCTTATAAGAAATCCTGTTATGCCTTCTGACGAACCATCAAACAGGCAAAGCATCAATACAGGACTAAGAATGAATTGTACTACACCGGCTCTGACGCTCGTCGGATGTGGCAGGGCTTGAAAACTATTACAGACTACAAAGGGAAGCACAGCTGTGAGCTGCCCAGTGACACAAGCCTACCAGATGAGCTAAATTACTTCTATGCTGGTTCGAGGCAAGCAACACTGAAAAATGCATGAGAGCATCAGCTGTTCCAGATGACTTTGTGATCAGCTCTCCGTAGCCAATATAAGACCTTTAAACAGGTCAACATTCACAAGGCTGCAGAGCCAGGCGGATTACCAGGACGTGTACTCTGAGCATGTGCTGACCAACTGTCTTCACTGACATTTTCAACCTGTCCCTGACCGAGTCTGTAATAGCAACATGTTTCAAGCAGACCACCATCGTCCCTGTGCCCAAGAACCCCAAGGTAACCAGCCTGAATGACTATGTACCCGTAGCACTCACACCTGTAGCCATGAAGTGCTTTGAAAGGCTGGTCATGGCTCACATCAACACCATTATCCCAGAAACCCTAGACTCACTCCAATTTGCATAACACTCCAGCAGATCCACAGATGATGCAATCTCTGTTGCACTCCACACTGTCCTTTCCCACCTGGAGTAAAGGAACTCCTACGTGAGAATGCTATTCATTGACTACCGCTCAGCGTTCAACACCATAGTTCCCTCACAGCTCATCACTAAGCTAAGGACCCAGGGACTAAACACCTCCCTCTGCAATTGGATCCTGGACTTCCTGACGGGCTGCCCCCAGGTGGTAACACATCTGCCACGCTGATCCTCAACACGGAGCCTCCTCAGGGGTGCGTGCTCAGTCCTTTCCTGTACTCCCTGTTCACACATGACTGCATGGCCAAGCACGACTCTTACACCATCATTACGTTTTTCGACAACACAACAGTGGTAGGCCTGATCACCGACAACAATGATACAGCCTATAGGGAGGACTTCAGAGATCTGGCAGTGTGGTGCCAGGATAACAGCCTCTCCCACAAACACACCAAGACAGTCGTAAAGATAGCACGACAACGCCTATTCCCCGTCAGAAGACTGAAAAGATTTGGCATGGGTCCTCAGATCCTCAAAAAGTTACACAGCTGCACCATCGAGACCATCCTGACTGGTTGCATCCCCACCTGCTATGGCAACAGCTCGGCCTCCGACCGCAAGGCACTACAGAGAGTAGTGTGTATGGCCCAGTACATCACTGTGACGAAGCTTCAGGCCATCCAGGACCTCTATACCAGGCAGTATCAGAGGAAGGCCCCAAAAATTGCCAAAGACACCAGCCATCCCAGTCATAGACTGTTCTCTCTGCTACCGCACGACAAGCGGTACAGAAGCGCCAAGTCTAGTTCCAAAAGTCTTCTTAACAGCTTCTACCCTCAAGCCAAAAGACTCTCGAATAGCTAATCAAATGGATACCCAGACTTTTTGCATTGTCCCCCCCAACCCCCATGTTTACACTGCTGCCACTCTCTGTTTATTATCCATGCATAGTCACTTTACCTCTACCTACATATACATATTACCTCAATTACCTCGACTAACTGATGCCCACATACATTGACTCTGTACGGTACCCCCTGTATATAGCCTCCACATTGACTCTGTACTGGTACCCCCTGTATATAGCCTCCACATTGACTCTGTACTGGTACCCCCTGTATATAGCCTCCACATTGACTCTGTACGGTACCCCCTGTATATAGCCTCCACATTGACTCTGTACTGGTACCCCCTGTATATAGCCTCCACATTGACTCTGTACTGGTACCCCCTGTATATAGCCTCCACATTGACTCTGTACTGGTACCCCCTGTATATAGCCTCCACATTGACTCTGTACGGTACCCCCTGTATATAGCCTCCACATTGACTCTGTACGGTACCCCCTGTATATAGCCTCCACATTGACTCTGTACTGGTACCCCCTGTATATAGCCTCCACATTGACTCTGTACGGTACCCCCTGTATATACGCTCCACATTGACTCTGTACGGTACCCCCTGTATATAACCTCCACATTGACTCTGTACGGTACCCCCTGTATATAGCCTCCACATTGACTCTGTACTGGTACCCCCTGTATATAGCCTCCACATTGACTCTGTACGGTACCCCCTGTATATAGCCTCCACATTGACTGTGTACGGTACCCCCTGTATATAGCCTCCACATTGACTGTGTACGGTACCCCCTGTATATAGCCTCCACATTGACTCTGTACGGTACCCCCTGTATATCGCCTCGCTCCTGTTATTTTATTGTTGCTCCTTCATTTTTTTTATTTGTTCAAAAAATATATATTGCTTCAGTTTTTTTTTACTTTCCAGAATTTTTAAATGTTTTAATTTTTAAAAAGTAAGCATTTCACTGTAAGGTCTACTACACCTGTTGCATTCGGTACATGTGACATTCGGTGTGTGAGACACACACACACACACACACACACACACAAACAGGGAATACTGGGATTAGGGAATTCAGTGCAACAACCCAAAAAATCTGCAAATAGGTTTATAGATTGTGCACACATTTGGCCACGTTGTGCACGTGTTGGGCTTTTCCACATTATTTTTGTATTTTCCAGAGGTTCTTAACCACTCACTGTTGATTCACTGTTTGACCACATGGTGGTGCCAGTGTAATGCATTTCACTTTGGGATAGTGTTTGAGAAGGTTACTGACTGTAAGGTAATCCCTACCTACCTGTCTGTTCTCGTCCAATAGGCTGTAGACACTGTGCCTGTAGACACGCCCCCTGACCCCTGCTCTGTCGATCTCTGTGTTAGGGAGGTTGTCATAGAAACGGATGTTGGTGTCCTCATCTTCCAGCTTGTGAGCGATGTTGGCGTTGAGAGGGAGGAGGATGAGGAGCTTTCTGGAACCCCTGGTCTCAAACGGACCTGCCGTGTGTGAGGCACGGAATTCTGCTATAGAACCCTCCAACCCTACCACAAAAATACAGATAAACAAATACACACAGCTGACATGATACAGTATTTGTTATGTTACAGAAAAAAGCTTAATAAATGCCCCTGTCAAAATAAGTACAGCCTTCTCTCTGACTGTTCGTTGTGATTAATCTACATCAAATCCAGAGGTTATGATTTTCTATGTGTGTGTGAGCTGATGGTAGTCTACTTACGAGGCAACACCAGGTTGAGGTAGCCCAGGTGGAAAGACCAAGCCAGGCCATGAGCCACGTTCATCTTCCTCTCCTCACAAATCTCTGACACTTCCACTTCAGACGGACCCTAGATATGGGAGAGAGAAACATCAACTGGGAAATAACCAGTATTACTCACAGGCAGACATGCAGAATTACTCACAGACAGACATCACAGACAGACATGCAGAGAATCTGGTTTAAAAATATTTACTGGGATTTACTGAAACCACAACCATGGTGCTTGCCTACGGAGCTGTGAGGGGAACGGCACCTCAGTACCTCCAGGCTCTGATCAGGCCCTACACCCAAACAAGGGCACTGCGTTCATCCACCTCTGGCCTGCTCGCCTCCCTACCACTGAGGAAGTACAGTTCCCGCTCAGCCCAGTCAAAACTGTTCGCTGCTCTGGCCCCCCAATGGTGGAACAAACTCCCTCACGACGCCAGGACAGCGGAGTCAATCACCACCTTCCGGAGACACCTGAAACCCCACCTCTTCAAGGAATACCTAGGATAGGGTAAGTAATCCTTCTCACCCCCCTAAAAGATTTAGATGCACTATTGTAAAGTGGCTGTTCCACTGGATGTCATAAGGTGTATGCACCAATTTGTAAGTCGCTCTGGATAAGAGCGTCTGCTAAATGACTTAAATGTAAATGTTAATGTAAATGAGCAATCAAAAACCACAACTCTGGTGAGCTAACAAGAATCACACTAACACACAGTCAGCATTTTACATTAGCATGTAAGCTACAGTATCGTTCAGTATAATTGGCTTCAGGAAGCTAAACTATGTTATTAGTGGCTTAAATGAGAGGGTTTGGAGACCCACACCAGACTGATGATTAAAACCATCCTTGAGACCAGGGTTGGGTTCAATTCCATTTCAATTCCAGTCAATGCAGAATTCCAAATTGTCCTCATTGTAAAACATTCAAAAGATCTGGAATCGGAACTTCAGGGAACATCCTGAATTGAATGGAATTTAGATGGAATTCACCCCCAACCCTGCTGGAGACACACAGGGTTCTGTGTTGGTTCATATTGTGTGTGAGAGTTCCAGATCAGGCTCTTGTTATCTCACCAGTACTCCCAGGGTTCTGAGTAGAGGGTAGAGGCCACAGGCCAAGACCACCATGCTCCACTGGTCTCTCCAGGGCGGTGGCTCAGTCAGGCCAAACAGCAGCGCTGCCAACCCCACACCCAGGAGAGTATACACACCCACACAGGCTGTCACCATCTGACCCAGCCTACCACCACGCTACCTGGGTAGACAGAGGGGTGAGAAAAGGAGAGGGGGAGAGGTAGAGAGGGAGGCAGGTAATATGTAAATATTGATCTATTTATTCAGCGACCATGTTTTGTGGGTATGAGTATGACTATGAGTATGGAAGTTAAGTTCCCTCACCGGGTAGTTGCATGATGAAGACATTCCTCTATGAAAAGAAACACTCCATGCAGCGAGGGCCCCACAGTCAGGATGAGTATCGCTGCTGCAACGTGTCTGAAGAAGCTCTCAGGCTCCAAAACCAAGATGGCCGTCATCACCATGGTAGCCAATCCTATCGCACCAGCTTTGGGTAGACTCCCACGAGGCTGAGGGACCAGACTCTCCTCCCCTCCCAACTATTGCATCTGAGGAACAGACATAACAGCACCATGACTTAGTATTAGAGATATAACATACAAATAATCAGGTAACACCTGTCCCTTTTATTTCATTTTCACAACTTCTTGAAAGGTTGCCAGACATTTCAACAGCCATAATCATGAACTAAGTGCCTTGCGTTATATGGGCATTGAATTGGTGAAGGCCATGTAGGGGAGGAGATGGGGATAAATTACTTCTCCACAGAGAGACATATTGGATAGACCACTTGTGCATTCTTGCCCCAGCAGGCCTTAATGAGGAATGTTATTTTTCTAGTTGTTTGTAGTATGTTATCAATAGGCCAAACACTTTGGTAATGACATCATAATGTAATTGTATTGTGTGTCTGTGTGTCACACCCTGATCTGTTTCACCTGTCTTTGTGCTTGTCTCCACACCCACCAGGTGTCTCCCATCTCCCCCATTATCCCCTGTATATACATACCTGCGTTTTCTGTTTGTCTGTTGCCAGTTCGCCTTGTCCTGTCAAGTCCTTTCAGCGTGTTCCCATGTTTCCTGTGCTCTAGTTTCTGATTTCGTTTACAACCCTTTGCCTGGCTTGACTTACCTTTTGCCTGCCCCTTGTACTATAATAAACTCTGATACTCGTACTGTCTGCATCTGGGTCTTTGCCTGAGCCGTGATAGTACAAACTGGCCATGACTGACCCAGCAGACTCGGATCAGCTCTGCAATGCCGTCTCCTCCCAAGGAGCCACCATGGGAAGCCTGGTTCGTAAGGTGGGAGGGGTCCGGCTTACCCGGATGTTTGTCCCAGGCTCTGCCCGTTGCACCAGTCCTAGAATGGGCACATTCCTTGAGACTGACCTGCCATCCAGGCTCCCGTTGTACTCTGGCTTTCATCTGACAATGCTTTTAGTGGCCTTCCATGGTTCCTGATGTCTCCACATTCGTCGCCGCCTGCACTGTGTGCACAAAATTAGACTCTGCGGCAAGTTACGGCTGGCCTTCTTCAACCACTCTGTTCCTCACTGCCCCTGGTCCCATATATCCCTGGACTTTGTTACTGGTCTTCCTCCATCAGATGGCAACACCACGATACTGACGGTGGTGGATAGGTTTTCTAAAACAGCCTATTTTATTCCCCTTACCAAGGTACCCTCAGCCAAGGAGACGGCACAGCTCATGGTGTAGCACATCTTCTGGATCCATGGACTTCCAGTCGACATGGTCTCTGTTTGTGGTCCTCAGTTCTCGTTCTGGAAGGCATTCTGCACCCTCATTGGGTCGTCGGCCAGCCTGTCCTCTGGTTTTCACACCCACTGGTCTCTCGTCCTGTTCCTTTGGATACCATCCCTCGCTCTTCCCTGAGCAAGAGGAAGAAGCCAGCATACCCTCTGCCAAGATGTTTGTCCGCCGCTGTCGCCGTCCCTAGAAGAGAGCCCGGGCCACGCTTTTGAAGACCACATCCAGGTATCGGCGACAGGTGGATCGCCACCGGACCCCTGCTCCCCGCTATCAGCTCAGGCAGAGGGGATGGCTTTCCACTCGGGGCCGGCCTCTCCGGGTGGAGTCCCGTAAACTTTCCACCCCTTTCATCGGCCCTTTCCCCATCTCTAAAATCCTTAGCCCCTCTGCTGTTCGTCTTCTGTTGCCCCACACCCTCCGTATTAATTTCACTTTTCATGTGTCTAGGATTAAACCTCTGTCTCACAGCCCTTTGTCTCCTGTTTCCAGCCTTAATGAGGAATGCTATTTTTCTTGTTGTTTGTTGTATGTTAACAATAGGCCAAACACTTTGGTAATGACATCATAATGTAATTGTATTGTGTGTCTGTGTGTCACACCCTGATCTGTTTCACCTGTCTTTGTGCTTGTCTCCACACCCACCAGGTGTCTCCCATCTCCCCCATTATCCCTTGTGCATTCATACTGTTTGTCTGTTGCCAGTTAATCTTGTCCTGTCAAGTCCTACCAGCGTGTTCCCATGTTTCCTGTGCTCTAGTTTTGGTTTTCCTAGTCTTTCCAGTTCTAGCCTTTCTGCCTGTCCTGACCCTGATCCTGCCCACAGTTCTAACCTTTCTGCCTGTCCTGACCCTGATCCTGCCCACAGTTCTACCCTTTCTGCCTGTCCTGACCCTGATCCTGCCCACAGTTCTAACCTTTCTGCCTGTCCTGACCCTGATCCTGCCCACAGTTCTACCCTTTCTGCCTGTCCCGACCCTGATCCTGCCCACAGTTCTAACCTTTCTGCCTGTCCCGACCCTGATCCTGCCCACAGTTCTAGCCTTTCTGCCTGTCCTGACCCTGATCCTGCCCACAGTTCTAGCCTTTCTGCCTGTCCTGACCCTGATCCTGCCCACAGTTCTAGCCTTTCTGCCTGTCCTGACCCTGATCCTGCCCACAGTTCTAACCTTTCTGCCTGTCCTGATCTTTCCTGACTCTGGATTAGGCCTTTCTGCCTGTCCTGACCCTGATCCTGCCCACAGTTCTAGCCTTTCTGCCTGTCCTGACCCTGATCCTGCCCACAGTTCTAGCCTTTCTGCCTGTCCTGACCCTGATCCTGCCCTCAGTTATAGCCTTTCTGCCTGTCCTGACCCTGATCCTGCCCACAGTTCTAACCTTTCTGCCTGTCCCGACCCTGATCCTGCCCACAGTTCTACCCTTTCTGCCTGTCCTGACCCTGATCCTGCCCACAGTTCTAACCTTTCTGCCTGTCCCGACCCTGATCCTGCCCACAGTTCTAGCCTTTCTGCCTGTCCTGACCCTGATCCTGCCCACAGTTCTAACCTTTCTGCCTGTCCTGACCCTGATCCTGCCCACAGTTCTAGCCTTTCTGCCTGTCCTGACCCTGATCCTGCCCACAGTTCTAGCCTTTCTGCCTGTCCTGACCCTGATCCTGCCCACAGTTCTAACCTTTCTGCCTGTCCTGATCTTTCCTGACTGGATTAGGCCTTTCTGCCTGTCCTGACCCTGATCCTGCCCACAGTTCTAGCCTTTCTGCCTGTCCTGACCCTGATCCTGCCCACAGTTCTAGCCTTTCTGCCTGTCCTGACCCTGATCCTGCCCTCAGTTATAGCCTTTCTGCCTGTCCTGACCCTGATCCTGCCCACAGTTCTGACCTTTCTGCCTGTCCTGACCCTGATCCTGCCCACAGTTCTAACCTTTCTGCCTGTCCTGACCCTGATCCTGCCCACAGTTCTAGCCTTTCTGCCTGTCCTGACCCTGATCCTGCCCACAGTTCTAACCTTTCTGCCTGTCCTGACCCTGATCCTGCCCACAGTTCGTTCTCACCTTTCTGCCTGTCCTGACCCTGATCCTGCCCACAGTTCGTTCTCACCTTTCTGCCTGTCCTGACCCTGATCCTGCCCACAGTTCTAACCTTTCTGCCTGTCCTGACCCTGATCCTGCCCACAGTTCTAGCCTTTCTGCCTGTCCTGACCCCGATCCTGCCCACAGTTCTAACCTTTCTGCCTGTCCTGACCCTGATCCTGCCCACTGTTCTAACCTTTCTGCCTGTCCTGACCCTGATCCTGCCCACAGTTCTAACCTTTCTGCCTGCCCTGACCTTGATCCTGCCCACTGTTCTAACCTTTCTGCCTGTCCTGACCCTGATCCTGCCCACAGTTCGTTCTCACCTTTCTGCCTGTCCTGACCCCGATCCTGCCCACAGTTCTAGCCTTTCTGCCTGTCCTGACCCTGATCCTGCCCACAGTTCTAGCCTTTCTGCCTGTCCTGACCCTGATCCTGCCCACAGTTCTAACCTTTCTGCCTGTCCTGACCCTGATCCTGCCCACAGTTCGTTCTCACCTTTCTGCCTGTCCTGACCCTGATCCTGCCCACAGTTCTAGCCTTTCTGCCTGTCCTGACCCCGATCCTGCCCACAGTTCTAGCCTTTCTGCCTGTCCTGACCCCGATCCTGCCCACAGTTCTAACCTTTCTGCCTGTCCTGACCCTGATCCTGCCCACAGTTCTAACCTTTCTGCCTGTCCTGACCCTGATCCTGCCCACAGTTCTAACCTTTCTGCCTGTCCTGACCCTGATCCTGCCCACTGTTCTAACCTTTCTGCCTGTCCTGACCCTGATCCTGCCCACAGTTCGTTCTCACCTTTCTGCCTGTCCTGACCCTGATCCTGCCCACAGTTCTAACCTTTCTGCCTGTCCTGACCCTGATCCTGCCCACAGTTCTAACCTTTCTGCCTGTCCTGACCCTGATCCTGCCCACAGTTCTAGCCTTTCTGCCTGTCCTGACCCTGATCCTGCCCACAGTTCTAGCCTTTCTGCCTGTCCTGACCCTGATCCTGCCCACAGTTCTAACCTTTCTGCCTGTCCTGACCCTGATCCTGCCCACAGTTCTAACCTTTCTGCCTGTCCTGACCCTGATCCTGCCCACAGTTCTAGCCTTTCTGCCTGTCCTGACCCTGATCCTGCCCACAGTTCTAGCCTTTCTGCCTGTCCTGACCCTGATCCTGCCCACAGTTCTAACCTTTCTGCCTGTCCTGACCCTGATCCTGCCCACTGTTCTAACCTTTCTGCCTGTCCTGACCCTGATCCTGCCCACAGTTCTAACCTTTCTGCCTGCCCTGACCTTGATCCTGCCCACTGTTCTAACCTTTCTGCCTGTCCTGACCCTGATCCTGCCCACAGTTCTAACCTTTCTGCCTGTCCTGACCCTGATCCTGCCCACTGTTCTAACCTTTCTGCCTGCCCTGACCTTGATCCTGCCCACAGTTCTAACCTTTCTGCCTGTCCTGATCCTTCCTGACTCTGGATTACAACCTTTTGCCTGCCCCTTGTACTATAATAAACTCTGAGACTCGTACTATCCGCCTCCTGTGTCTGCATCTGAGTCTTAGCCTGAGCCGTGACACCATGTATCTTTCTTAGATTGTCATGTTTCCCCCACAGCTCTCTCTGCTGGGGTCTCTTGATTGGGCCTATACTGACTGTGAATTTACAATTATTCTCACCTGTGAGGTCTTCTTGTTGTGACATTGATTGCCATTGCCTTGCACGCTGAAGAAGGGCTCATACTGTATGTCAATTTAAGTTTATTTACTGGAGTGCTGTCCTATTTCTGTTCTTTGGACAATATACCAGGATCCAGCACCCAATTTAAGTTAGTGTTAGTGCAATAACACCCATAGAATTCCAGTCGTTGCACTAAGGTTAGTTACAAGCACTGGTTTGTAAAACGACCTAACTTCCTCTAACTTGCTCGGCTCTCTACCCGCTAGGCTACCTGCCATATGAAATCTGTTCAAAAATAATAAAAAATTAATTCACAAGTCCATCTGACTCTGGGGAAGTAGATAAAGGACCTCATTGCCAAAATCCCAAAGTATCCCTTTAGGAGAAACCCTCAGCCTGCTTTGCTTTGCATTGTATAAAGTGGAAAGGAAGAGGACCAACTTTATATTAGATTGAAGGAAATAAGAATTATAGTCCAGTAAAACCCATGAACTATTAAATGGTGCCCTGATGTTACCCGTGCACTTCAGAGTAGTGAAAACGACCCACAATACATACATAATCTCCATGACTACATTCTCATACCACATATTACGTCTGGAGACTATCACTGACTCAAATCATATCAAATCAAATTGCATTAGTCACATGCGCCGAATAGACCTTACAGTGAAATGCTCACTTACGAACCCCTAACCATCAGTGCAGTTTTAAAAAATACGGATAAGAATAAGAAATAAAAGAGCATTAATTCATATACACACAATAAATACATATCTCAATGAGGGAATTGCTATCCTATAGTTAGATCTAGACACGGAATCATTTAAAGGTACAGTTCAAATGCAGAAAACATTTTTAGTTGTCATTTTTTATGTAGCTTATCTGTTGAGGCTTACCTTTATGTGTTTTGAGTGATCCCAGTTCCAGAACACAGAACAACAGAGACAATTCCAGATTGAAAGAGATTCAAATAGGTGTGTGTTGATAGAAAATCAGATGAATAGAGATTATAAATCAGAGCTATCACTTCTCCCTCTCATTTTCCACTTGTGTTCTCACTCTCTCCCTGCTTCCCTTTGTGTTGTACACATTTGGGTAATAGTTTCAGTTTCAGTTTACAAGAGGCAATATATCCCACACAATGAGTGATAACATTTACATTACATTTAAGTCATTTAGCAGACGCTCTTATCCAGAGCGACTTACAAAGATAAAGACCAATAGAGCTAGATAAAAAGTGATAAAGCCCAATAGAGCTAGATAAAAAGTGATAAAGCCCAATAGAGCTAGATAAAAAGTGATAAAGACCAATAGAGCTAGATAAAAAGTGATAAAGCCCAATAGAGCTAGATGAAAAGTGATAACGACCAATAGAGCTAGATAAAAAGTGATAAAGACCAATAGAGCTAGATAAAAAGTGATAAAGACCAATAGAGCTAGATGAAAAGTGATAAAGACCAATAGAGCTAGATGAAAAGTGATAAAGACAGAGAGGTATAAAGTTTGCTCGAAACAAATTCCACAGAGAGGGGTTGATGTACTGTACTAGGTAACAGTAGTGGAACAGGGAGTGGAGGAAGAGGCATGGGTGTTGTTATAACCCAATGTATCACTGTTTTAATATACTGCTCCGGCTGTCTTAATGAACGCCTCTGATTAACCATACAGTATGTGTTCTTATGATAAACTGTTCGGGAGGTGATTTAACACGTTTCGGTCAACCCACCTCTCTCCGGTCTACTTACACCTTATAAATGTGTTGTTACACAGCACATCACAGCCAGTACAGTACCTATCCAGGTGTGGACTTCTGTATGAGATTCATATTAAACAGGGGTGTCAATTGGATATGGCCATACACTAGCTCAACACAAACTATTTAAAATAGGCAACTAAAATCATTCCAATCCCGATTCAAAGGCAAATGCAGTTTAGCAGTGTCAGCTGGTCTGATTTGAATACCATGCGGACACCTGGGAGCGGGAGGCGAAGGCTGTTTGTGTGGCTGGCAACTGGCTGGGTTTGTGGAGAGCAGAGATCTGTATACGACATGTATGTCCCCACACTAACAACGGGAATCTTCCCAAAGATGCGAAGGCAGGCGACAAGTTTAGTTCCAAAATAACCCCATAGAAACGCATTGGGATCGGTTTGGTCTGAACTTGGTGATAATGAAACCTCTCGTTTAGCTCTTCCTCTCTGTAGAGAGCCGCATCAACACAGCTGCATGAAAACGCAGGACTTTTTCTCAACACATTGCAGAGGTAGCTAAAGACAGCTGGAGTAGATTGCATTGTCTATGTAACTGCTGTTTGACTTGACATTAAACGAAACTATAGTTCTAATCCCGGTGCTGAGCTAGTGCGTAGCAGGCTAATTGTTGTATGACGTGTTTGTAGAATGTTAAATCCCCTATTTCCTGAGGTGAATGAAGCTACAGTGACAAGGTGATCATGGCTGGAGTCAATTGAACTTGTTTTCCTCTTTTCCGAGTAAATAAAGCAAATGTCCAATTCATGAATCAAATTGAAATGTGGATCCCGACCCTATTATGTCAGGAAGAGCCTGTGGTGTGTGTTTTCGTGTGTCCACATGTGGGTGGCTTTCTATATGCGTTTGTCTGTGTATGAAGGAGTTAATAAACCAGCCAGATCAACCGTGATAAAAGACAGAATTCGACATCCATCCATGTCTGAGGATGTGGGAGGTGACGTGGAAACCGGTCACTAGGGGCAACAGTGAACGCTATTACCTTCAGGTAGGTTTGGTAGGGCGTTGTGCATGGGGATGCGTAAGCATCTACCTCTGTTTCAGAAGGTTGCATGTTCGAATCCAGCAAAAGAAACCTTTCAAAATCAGAGTTAATGCCTGACCTTAAACACTTTGACATTTGGAACTGAAGTGTGATGTGTGAGAAACATGGATGAACGTCTAAGTCTGACGTGAGACAGGCCATAAACAGAAGTATGCCAAAGGTTCATGCATATTTTATTCAAGAGTAAAAAAGTGGTTTGTCCCATGGGGCATGCTTACAGTTTGTGTAATAAAGGAGTCTGAGAGAGAACCATGGCACAAACTATATGGCACGAGGTCTCCGGTAAGTTCACCTCTCAAAATAAAGCACAATGAGACCAAACAAGGATCAGCAAAACGCAAGAGCAATTAGCAGAGAGCTTAAGAACAATGTTAATTATAAATATAATAATGATAATATTAAATAACAAGAATATAATTTAAGAATTATGATTAGAGAATACACTTTTCCTTTAAAATGTTTGAGACAACTTCTGTAACTGTGTCTGCTTTTACAGATGAGTTTACCATGCAATCATGCTTTGGCTGCCTGAATGGAAGTCTGTCTTTTTGTAGTACGGTTCTTCATTCACACTATTGTTCACTCTTAGAAACAAAGGTGCTATCTCGTGCCTAAAAGGGTTCTTTGGCTGTCCCCATAGGAGAACCCTTTGAAGAACCCTTTTTGGTTCCAGGTAGAACCCTTCTGAATTCCATTTAGAACCCTTTCCACAGAGGGTTCTTTCTACATGGAACCCAAAAGAGTTCTACCTGGAAGCAAAAAGGGTTCCACCTGGAACCGAAAAGGGTTCTCCTATAGGGACCACCGAAGATCCGTTTTGGAACCGTTTTTTTGTGTGTAGGTTTCAAAACAACTCCTGCACATCAGAGAAGAGAGGAGCGATAGAGTCACAACGCATGGCACCTCATACAAACGTCTAGTCTGTACAGCATCAAAATAAAATAATACATTAACTCATAATACAGTCATGAAAAAACTCAAATGAAATAAAAAACGAAATCCCAAAATAAAATAAAAACTGGAAAATGTTTTTTTCACAAATAAATATCATCCCTTAGTTAATTTGAAACAAGAAGATAAAAATAACTTACCATACTGAAACACGGCACAAATAGAATTTCACATTATTATTATCAAATAACTTAACTGCATGCACTGATGCGTTTATAAATGATTTACAAATAAATAACCTTCTGTTGGTCACTGTTCACACTCAGCCAAAAACACCATTTCATCTTCAAAGTAGAACAAAACAGCATATATAGGGACTTACTCCAGTTACAGCCGACTCAGGTTATAGGCAACTGGACAGCACATAAGAGGACACCATAGAAATGGAATGCATAGAACAGACTTCACTCATGCTGATTCTGATTGCATGCCTACAAAACAGCCAATCATAGTTGTTTGTACATTTCAATCTCTGATACAGGTGTCCATTCTATGCTTTCTATTTCTATGATTAACTTGGCAGCAATAGAACATAGAAGTGTAGATAGTCCCAGCAAGTAAAATATGTAAAAGTGGTAAAAAGTTGTCCTTAAAACTGAAATAAGATCAGTTTTGGAAATCATCTGACTTGGCAGCAATAGAACATAAGAGTGGAGCAGACAGACATTGCCCCTAAAACTGTTGAACGATCAGTTTTGTTTATCTGACTTTAGAGGCAGCGTCTACCTGGGGTGTAGTGAGTGTACTGTGAACTCTGTGTGCCACCTCAGCACTGGCTAACTGGCCAGTGGAGCATATTGGCTTTATAGGATGGAGAACACTCAGGTAATAAGACTGCATTTTGAACCTTCTGACAACTTCATCTTTTCCTTGAAGTTAATAAATAGTATGCTTAATTTCAATGTCCTGTTATTATCATATAGTACTAGTAGCAAAACATATTGGAAAGCACTACCATGTATGTTTGCAGATGAAAATGGCATTCAAATTTCACACGCAGATGCAAACGCATACACCAATAAATTCACAGCCGCCATGACAACTATCCATCTCCCTATGTAGATATCTTATCAAATAAAATGAATGAAGTAAACCACCGACAGGGCTGACACAACTTCCTGTTTTAAAATGAGAAGAGGAAACTGTAAATCACGGACAGGTAGTACCTCCACCGCATGCCACCTTAGCCCCCGTCGACCTCTCACCTACATGCCTCCACTCCCCACCCTTCCCCTGTCCCAACATAACAGAAAGGTAACATCTGTCCCCCAGTCAGCTCCACCCTTCCCCTGTCCCAACATAACAGAAATGTAACATCTGTCCCCCAGTCAGCTCCACCCTTCCCCTGTCCCAACATAACAGAAAGGTAACATCTGTCCCCCAGTCAGCTCCACCCTCCCTCTGACCCCAACATAACAGAAAGGTAACATCTGTCCCCCAGTCAGCTCCACCCTCCCTCTGCCCCCAACATAACAGAAAGGTAACATCTGTCCCCCAGTCAGCCCCACCCTCCCTCTGCCCCCAACATAACAGAAAGGTAACATCTGTCCCCAGTCAGCCCCACCCTCCCTCTGCCCCCAACATAACAGAAAGGTAACATCTGTCCCCCAGTCAGCCCCACCCTCCCTCTGCCCCCAACATAACAGAAAGGTAACATCTGTCCCCCAGTCAGCCCCACCCTCCCTCTGCCCCCAACATAACAGAAAGGTAACATCTGTCCCCCAGTCAGCCCCACTCTCCCTCTGCCCCCAACATAACAGAAAGGTGACATCTGTCCCCCAGTCAGCTCCACCCTCCCTCTGCCCCCAACATAACAAAAAGGAAACATCTGTCCCCCAGTCAGCCCCACTACACAATTAGAACAGAACATTATCTCTTTGTTTTGCATTGGAGTGTTCCAGAACGTCCAGTAGAGTGTTCCGTAGTGTAGTGTGTTCAGGTGGTCAGGTCAGGGGTCGGTAGTAGTGTGTGACCAGGTCAGGGAGTGATGGAACCTGCAGTACAGTTTGTCCGATTGGAGGTCTGATCCATCCATGGCACAGTCTTGTCAAACGGGTAGAGAGAAGGGCTGGGGAGCAACAGGCCAGGGGAGGCGGAGGAGGATGGTGTGTGTACCATTACTGTGTACGTGTAGGTCTATATGTTGACTGTGTGTTCTGTATGATCCTTGTTTAAGTGCATGTCTAAGTATGTTTACCGTAAATGTGTTTTACTTTAAGTGTGTATGTGTGGGTATGTACTTTATATCTGTGTGTATTAGTGTTTATGTATAAATGTGTGTATGTACTTTATATCTGTGTGTATTAGTGTTTATGTATAAATGTGTGTATGTGTGGGTATGTACTTTATATCTGTGTGTATTAGTGTTTATGTATAAATGTGTGTATGTGTGGGTATGTACTTTATATCTGTGTGTATTAGTGTTTATGTATAAATGTGTGTATGTGTGGGTATGTACTTTATATCTGTGTGTATTAGTGTTTATGTATAAATGTGTGTATGTGTGGGTATGTACTTTATATCTGTGTGTATTAGTGTTTATGTATAAATGTGTGTATGTGTGGGTATGTACTTTATATCTGTGTGTATTAGTGTTTATGTATAAATGTGTGTATGTGTGGGTATGTACTTTATATCTGTGTGTATTAGTGTTTATGTATAAATGTGTGTATGTGTGGGTATGTACTTTATATCTGTGTGTATTAGTGTTTATGTATAAATGTGTGTATGTGTGGGTATGTACTTTATATCTGTGTGTATTAGTGTTTATGTATAAATGTGTGTATGTGTGGGTATGTACTTTATATCTGTGTGTATTAGTGTTTATGTATAAATGTGTGTGTGTCCATCACTGTATATTGCTGTTGTTGTCGGTGCCGTTGGGCTCCCCCATGTTCATGCGGCCCATGGAGACACCCACACTGTTGACGGCGTCACGGCGGGGGGGCATGCGCTCGTTGATCCGGTCCAGACCCTTGGCCTCCGCAAAGCTATTGATCTTATGTTGAGGAGAGAAGCCTCGGATCGCTGGGGAGGCAGACCACAACTCAGTTACAGACTCATCTAATACACACACACATATCCTCACGCTCGTGTAATACACACACAATGTAGTTACAGTGCACTTGCTACCAGGGTTGAGATGAATTCCATTTCAATTCCAGTCAATTCAGGGAGGTACACTGAAATTCCATTTCCAAATCTCTTCAATGCTTAAAGAACATTTAGAATTTGGTTTACTTTCTGAATTGGCTGAAAATTAAATGGAATTGATCCCAACCCTGCTGCTACATACAAGATAAGAAATTCCTACACACGATAACCAGTTTAGTACATGATAAGAAATCTATACACATGATAACCAGTTTAGTACATGATAAGAAATTCCTACACACGATAACCAGTTTAGTACATGATAAGAAATCCATACACACGATAACCAGTTTAGTGCACGATAAGCAATTCCTACACACGATAACCAGTTTAGTACATGATAAGCAATTCCTACACACGATAACCAGTTTAGTACATGATAAGAAATCTATACACATGATAACCAGTTTAGTACATGATAAGAAATCCATACACACGATAACCAGTTTAGTACATGATAAGCAATTCCTGCACACGATAACCAGTTTAGTACATGATAAGCAATTCCTACACACGATAACCAGTTTAGTACATGATAAGAAATCCATACACACGATAACCAGTTTAGTGCACGATAAGCAATTCCTACACACGATAACCAGTTTAGTGCACGATAAGCAATCCATACACACGATAACCAGTTTAGTACATGATAAGAAATCCATACACACGATAACCAGTTTACTGCACGATAAGCAATTCCTGCACACGATAACCAGTTTAGTACATGATAAGCAATTCCTACACACGATAACCAGATTAGTACATGATAAGCAATTCCTACACACGATAACCAGTTTAGTACATGATAAGAAATCCATACACACTATAACCAGTTTACTGCACGATAAGCAATTCCTACACACGATAACCAGTTTAGTACATGATAAGCAATTCCTACACACGATAACCAGTTTAGTACATGATAAGCAATTCCTACACACGATAACCAGTTTAGTACATGATAAGAAATCCATACACACTATAACCAGTTTACTGCACGATAAGCAATTCCTACACACGATAACCAGTTTAGTACATGATAAGCAATTCCTACACACGATAACCAGTTTAGTACATGATAAGCAATTCCTACACACGATAACCAGTTTTGTACATGATAAGTAATTCCTACACACGATAACCAGTTTTGTACATGATAAGTAATTCCTACACACGATAACCAGTTTTGTACATGATAAGTAATTCCTACACACGATAACCAGTTTTGTACATGATAAGTAATTCCTACACACGATAACCAGTTTTGTACATGATAAGTAATTCCTACACACGATAACCAGATTAGTAGAAGATAAGAAATCCATACACACGATAACCAGATTAGTAGAAGATAAGAAATCCATACACACGATAACCAGATTAGTAGAAGATAAGAAATCCATACACACGATAACCAGATTAGTAGAAGATAAGAAATCCATACACACGATAACCAGTTTAGTGCATGATAAGTAATTCCTACACACGATAACCAGTTTAGTACATGATAAGTAATTCCTACACACGATAACCAGTTTAGTACATGATAAGTAATTCCTACACACGATAACCAGTTTAGTGCATGATAAGTAATTCCTACACACGATAGCCAGTTTAGTACATGATAAGAAATCCATACACACGATAACCAGATTAGTAGAAGATAAGAAATCCATACACACGATAACCAGTTTAGTACATGATAAGCAATTCCTACACACGATAACCAGATTAGTAGAAGATAAGAAATCCATACACACGATAACCAGTTTAGTACATGATAAGCAATTCCTACACACGATAACCAGATTAGTAGAAGATAAGAAATCCATACACACGATAACCAGTTTAGTACATGATAAGTAATTCCTACACACGATAACCAGTTTAGTACATGATAAGTAATTCCTACACACGATAACCAGTTTAGTGCATGATAAGTAATTCCTACACACGATAACCAGTTTAGTACATGATAAGAAATCCATACACACGATAACCAGATTAGTAGAAGATAAGAAATCCATACACACGATAACCAGTTTAGTACATGATAAGCAATTCCTACACACGATAACCAGATTAGTAGAAGATAAGAAATCCATACACACGATAACCAGTTTAGTACATGATAAGCAATTCCTACACACGATAACCAGTTTAGTACATGATAAGTAATTCCTACACACGATAACCAGATTAGTAGAAGATAAGAAATCCATACACACGATAACCAGTTTAGTACATGATAAGTAATTCCTACACACGATAACCAGTTTAGTACATGATAAGTAATTCCCACACACGATAACCAGATTAGTAGAAGATAAGAAATCCATACACACGATAACCAGTTTAGTACATGATAAGTAATTCCTACACACGATAACCAGTTTAGTACATGATAAGTAATTCCTACACACGATAACCAGATTAGTAGAAGATAAGAAATCCATACACACGATAACCAGATTAGTAGAAGATAAGAAATCCATACACACGATAACCAGTTTAGTACATGATAAGTAATTCCTACACACGATAACCAGTTTAGTACATGATAAGTAATTCCTACACACGATAACCAGATTAGTAGAAGATAAGAAATCCATACACACGATAACCAGATTAGTAGAAGATAAGAAATCCATACACACGATAACCAGTTTTGTACATGATAAGTAATTCCTACACACGATAACCAGTTTAGTACATGATAAGTAATTCCTACACACGATAACCAGTTTAGTACATGATAAGTAATTCCTACACACGATAACCAGTTTAGTACATGATAAGTAATTCCTACACACGATAACCAGTTTAGTACATGATAAGTAATTCCTACACACGATAACCAGTTTAGTACATGATAAGTAATTCCTACACACGATAACCAGTTTAGTGCATGATAAGTAATTCCTACACACGATAACCAGTTTAGTACATGATAAGTAATTCCTACACACGATAACCAGTTTAGTACATGATAAGTAATTCCTACACACAATAACCAGTTTAGTACATGATAAGTAATTCCTACACACGATAACCAGTTTAGTACATGATAAGAAATCTATACACATGATAACCAGTTTAGTACATGATAAGAAATTCCTACACTCGATAACCAGTTTAGTACATGATAAGAAATCCATACACACGATAACCAGTTTAGTGCACGATAAGCAATTCCTACACACGATAACCAGTTTAGTACATGATAAGCAATTCCTACACACGATAACCAGTTTAGTACATGATAAGTAATTCCTACACACGATAACCAGTTTAGTACATGATAAGTAATTCCTACACACGATAACCAGTTTAGTACATGATAAGTAATTCCTACACACGATAACCAGTTTACTGCACGATAAGCAATTCCTGCACACGATAACCAGTTTAGTACATGATAAGCAATTCCTACACACGATAACCAGATTAGTACATGATAAGTAATTCCTACACACGATAACCAGATTAGTAGAAGATAAGAAATCCATACACACGATAACCAGTTTAGTACATGATAAGTAATTCCTACACACGATAACCAGTTTAGTACATGATAAGTAATTCCTACACACGATAACCAGTTTAGTACATGATAAGTAATTCCTACACACGATAACCAGTTTAGTACATGATAAGTAATTCCTACACACGATAACCAGATTAGTAGAAGATAAGCTCGACATAAAGACTGTAGTGGTCTTGTGTTTTTTTACAATGTGGTCTATCATGGAACATTACATTTCCAATGCAAAACTCCACAGGCTCCACACAGCACATGTTGTTACAAAACCAAATAGCAGGGGTTGTGTAGGGACGATGTATTTGTGTAGGGATGATGTATTTGTGTAGGGACGATGTATTTGTGTAGGGACGATGTATTTGTGTAGGGACGATGTATTTGTGTAGGGACGATGTATTTGTGTAGGGACGATGTATTTGTGTAGGGACGATGTATTTGTGTAGGGACGATGTATTTGTGTAGGGATGATGTATTTGTGTAGGGACGATGTATTTGTGTAGGGACGATGTATTTGTGTAGGGACGATGTATTTGTGTAGGGACGATGTATTTGTGTAGGGACGATGTATTTGTGTAGGGACGATGTATTTGTGTAGGGATGATGTATTTGTGTAGGGACGATGTATTTGTGTAGGGACGATGTATTTGTGTAGGGACGATGTATTTTTGTAGGGATGATGTATTTGTGTAGGGACGATTAGTACATGATAAGTAATTCCTACACACGATAACCAGTTTAGTACATGATAAGTAATTCCCACACACGATAACCAGATTAGTAGAAGATAAGAAATCCATACACACGATAACCAGTTTAGTACATGATAAGTAATTCCTACACACGATAACCAGTTTAGTACATGATAAGTAATTCCTACACACGATAACCAGATTAGTAGAAGATAAGAAATCCATACACACGATAACCAGATTAGTAGAAGATAAGAAATCCATACACACGATAACCAGTTTAGTACATGATAAGTAATTCCTACACACGATAACCAGTTTAGTACATGATAAGTAATTCCTACACACGATAACCAGATTAGTAGAAGATAAGAAATCCATACACACGATAACCAGATTAGTAGAAGATAAGAAATCCATACACACGATAACCAGTTTAGTACATGATAAGTAATTCCTACACACGATAACCAGTTTAGTACATGATAAGTAATTCCTACACACGATAACCAGTTTAGTACATGATAAGTAATTCCTACACACGATAACCAGATTAGTAGAAGATAAGAAATCCATACACACGATAACCAGTTTAGTACATGATAAGTAATTCCTACACACGATAACCAGTTTAGTACATGATAAGTAATTCCTACACACGATAACCAGTTTAGTACATGATAAGTAATTCCTACACACGATAACCAGATTAGTAGAAGATAAGCTCGACATAAAGACTGTAGTGGTCTTGTGTTTTTTTACAATGTGGTCTATCATGGAACATCACATTTCCAATGCAAAACTCCACAGGCTCCACATAGCACATGTTGTTACAAAACCAAATAGCAGGGGTTGTGTAGGGACGATGTATTTGTGTAGGGATGATGTATTTGTGTAGGGACGATGTATTTGTGTAGGGACGATGTATTTGTGTAGGGACGATGTATTTGTGTAGGGACGATGTATTTGTGTAGGGACAATGTATTTGTGTAGGGACGATGTATTGTGTAGGGACGATGTATTTGTGTAGGGATGATGTATTTGTGTAGGGACAATGTATTTGTGTAGGGACAATGTATTTGTGTAGGGACGATGTATTTGTGTAGGGACGATGTATTTGTGTAGGGACGATGTATTTGTGTAGGGACGATGTATTTGTGTAGGGACGATGTATTTGTGTAGGGACGATGTATTTGTGTAGGGATGATGTATTTGTGTAGGGACGATGTATTTGTGTAGGGACGATGTATTTGTGTAGGGATGATGTATTTGTGTAGGGATGATGTATTTGTGTAGGGACGATTAGTACATGATAAGTAATTCCTACACACGATAACCAGTTTAGTACATGATAAGTAATTCCCACACACGATAACCAGTTTAGTACATTATAAGTAATTCCTACACACGATAACCAGATTAGTAGAAGATAAGAAATCCATACACACGATAACCAGATTAGTAGAAGATAAGAAATCCATACACACGATAACCAGTTTAGTACATGATAAGTAATTCCTACACACGATAACCAGTTTAGTACATGATAAGTAATTCCTACACACGATAACCAGTTTAGTACATGATAAGTAATTCCTACACACGATAACCAGTTTAGTACATGATAAGTAATTCCTACACACGATAACCAGTTTAGTACATGATAAGTAATTCCTACACACGATAACCAGTTTAGTACATGATAAGTAATTCCTACACACGATAACCAGTTTAGTACATGATAAGTAATTCCTACACACAATAACCAGTTTAGTACATGATAAGTAATTCCTACACACGATAACCAGTTTAGTACATGATAAGTAATTCCTACACACGATAACCAGTTTAGTACATGATAAGAAATTCCTACACTCGATAACCAGTTTAGTACATGATAAGAAATCCATACACACGATAACCAGTTTAGTGCACGATAAGCAATTCCTACACACGATAACCAGTTTAGTACATGATAAGCAATTCCTACACACGATAACCAGTTTAGTACATGATAAGTAATTCCTACACACGATAACCAGTTTAGTACATGATAAGTAATTCCTACACACGATAACCAGTTTAGTACATGATAAGAAATCCATACACACGATAACCAGTTTACTGCACGATAAGCAATTCCTGCACACGATAACCAGTTTAGTACATGATAAGCAATTCCTACACACGATAACCAGATTAGTACATGATAAGCAATTCCTACACACGATAACCAGTTTAGTACATGATAAGAAATCCATACACACGATAACCAGTTTAGTACATGATAAGTAATTCCTACACACGATAACCAGTTTAGTACATGATAAGTAATTCCTACACACGATAACCAGTTTAGTACATGATAAGTAATTCCTACACACGATAACCAGTTTAGTACATGATAAGTAATTCCTACACACGATAACCAGATTAGTAGAAGATAAGCTCGACATAAAGACTGTAGTGGTCTTGTGTTTTTTTACAATGTGGTCTATCATGGAACATTACATTTCCAATGCAAAACTCCACAGGCTCCACACAGCACATGTTGTTACAAAACCAAATAGCAGGGGTTGTGTAGGGACGATGTATTTGTGTAGGGATGATGTATTTGTGTAGGGACGATGTATTTGTGTAGGGACGATGTATTTGTGTAGGGACGATGTATTTGTGTAGGGATGATGTATTTGTGTAGGGACGATGTATTTGTGTAGGGACGATGTATTTGTGTAGGGACGATGTATTTGTGTAGGGATGATGTATTTGTGTAGGGACAATGTATTTGTGTAGGGACGATGTATTTGTGTAGGGACGATGTATTTGTGTAGGGACGATGTATTTGTGTAGGGACGATGTATTTGTGTAGGGACAATGTATTTGTGTAGGGATAATGTATTTGTGTAGGGACGATGTATTTGTGTAGGGACGATGTATTTGTGTAGGGACGATGTATTTGTGTAGGGATGATGTATTTGTGTAGGGACGATTAGTACATGATAAGTAATTCCTACACACGATAACCAGTTTAGTACATGATAAGTAATTCCCACACACGATAACCAGATTAGTAGAAGATAAGAAATCCATACACACGATAACCAGTTTAGTACATGATAAGTAATTCCTACACACGATAACCAGTTTAGTACATGATAAGTAATTCCTACACACGATAACCAGATTAGTAGAAGATAAGAAATCCATACACACGATAACCAGATTAGTAGAAGATAAGAAATCCATACACACGATAACCAGTTTAGTACATGATAAGTAATTCCTACACACGATAACCAGTTTAGTACATGATAAGTAATTCCTACACACGATAACCAGATTAGTAGAAGATAAGAAATCCATACACACGATAACCAGATTAGTAGAAGATAAGAAATCCATACACACGATAACCAGTTTAGTACATGATAAGTAATTCCTACACACGATAACCAGTTTAGTACATGATAAGTAATTCCTACACACGATAACCAGTTTAGTACATGATAAGTAATTCCTACACACGATAACCAGATTAGTAGAAGATAAGAAATCCATACACACGATAACCAGTTTAGTACATGATAAGTAATTCCTACACACGATAACCAGTTTAGTACATGATAAGTAATTCCTACACACGATAACCAGTTTAGTACATGATAAGTAATTCCTACACACGATAACCAGATTAGTAGAAGATAAGCTCGACATAAAGACTGTAGTGGTCTTGTGTTTTTTACAATGTGGTCTATCATGGAACATCACATTTCCAATGCAAAACTCCACAGGCTCCACACAGCACATGTTGTTACAAAACCAAATAGCAGGGGTTGTGTAGGGACGATGTATTTGTGTAGGGATGATGTATTTGTGTAGGGACGATGTATTTGTGTAGGGACGATGTATTTGTGTAGGGACGATGTATTTGTGTAGGGACGATGTATTTGTGTGGGGACAATGTATTTGTGTAGGGACGATGTATTTGTGTAGGGACGATGTATTTGTGTAGGGATGATGTATTTGTGTAGGGACAATGTATTTGTGTAGGGACAATGTATTTGTGTAGGGACGATGTATTTGTGTAGGGACGATGTATTTGTGTAGGGACGATGTATTTGTGTAGGACAATGTATTTGTGTAGGGACGATGTATTTGTGTAGGGACGATGTATTTGTGTAGGGATGATGTATTTGTGTAGGGACGATGTATTTGTGTAGGGACGATGTATTTGTGTAGGGATGATGTATTTGTGTAGGGATGATGTATTTGTGTAGGGACGATTAGTACATGATAAGTAATTCCTACACACGATAACCAGTTTAGTACATGATAAGTAATTCCCACACACGATAACCAGATTAGTAGAAGATAAGAAATCCATACACACGATAACCAGTTTAGTACATGATAAGTAATTCCTACACACGATAACCAGTTTAGTACATGATAAGTAATTCCTACACACGATAACCAGATTAGTAGAAGATAAGAAATCCATACACACGATAACCAGATTAGTAGAAGATAAGAAATCCATACACACGATAACCAGTTTAGTACATGATAAGTAATTCCTACACACGATAACCAGTTTAGTACATGATAAGTAATTCCTACACACGATAACCAGATTAGTAGAAGATAAGAAATCCATACACACGATAACCAGTTTAGTACATGATAAGTAATTCCTACACACGATAACCAGTTTAGTACATGATAAGTAATTCCTACACACGATAACCAGATTAGTAGAAGATAAGAAATCCATACACACGATAACCAGTTTAGTACATGATAAGTAATTCCTACACACGATAACCAGTTTAGTACATGATAAGTAATTCCTACACACGATAACCAGTTTAGTACATGATAAGTAATTCCTACACACGATAACCAGTTTAGTACATGATAAGTAATTCCTACACACGATAACCAGTTTAGTACATGATAAGTAATTCCTACACACGATAACCAGTTTAGTACATGATAAGTAATTCCTACACACGATA